>NW_015389149.1:5739-59824 GCF_001527695.2 Protobothrops mucrosquamatus | reverse complement strand
TTCCAGCTTCTCACTATCCAGGCGTTTCTGCAAAGCGGGAGGGGTCGAGGGAGGGGGGGCGGTTGGTGGGAAAAGAAAAGATGGAGCAGCAGCCAAGGATTTATAAAGCAAGCGGCGGAGTCCTGCAGCTCAGAGGCGACACGGGGGGAGGGAATCGGAGCTAACCGAGGAAGGAGGCTGCTGTTTCTGCTGCCGCCGCGCCGCCAGCCGGGGCATAATACGGTAAATAAATACGAGCATGGGGATCCGCGTGTGAACGAAGCCCCACTCCCCCTCCCCTTTTGCTTTCGCTCCCGAGCCGGCGCTTTTTTTTTCTTGAAATTTCCCTCTTAAAATGAAGGTGCGTGTTATACGCCTGTGCGTGTTATACACCGATAAATACGGTACCTCATTCTGATATATGTAGGTGAGAGATTGACAGGCCTGTGTTATTTTGCTGTGTATTTCTTTAGTTTATATTTTTATGTGATGATAATTCTTTTCTGTTATCATGTTTGTTCCTCATAGATAACAGATAAACTTTATTGTCATTTTTTCTTGAGGGCATAATGGCACACATTAAAAATGAAATTTAGTTGCTTCCTGTCAAAGTGTACATATACATAACACACATTTAAAACATACTATATACAACATATATATAGACCTACACCCTTACATATAAGTAACATATAAATATTATTCACTGTCCATCTTGAATACGTAACGGAAGGAGGAAGCTCTAGAGTTCACAAGGTTAATACTGTATGGAACAAAACTATGACTGAATCTAGATGTTCTGCTTCGGGTACCGCGGAGCCTCCTCCCAGAAGGTGACAAGGAAAGCAGGTCATGAAGAGGACGTGTAGTGTCCCAGACAATCTTGTGGACCCTGCTCAAGCAACACTTTTGTTCTTGTGGTCTTCTTCTTAGTAATGTTACATCTTTGCAAATGGCAATCATTATTTTAGATGCAGAATCTTACTTTAACAGATCCTGAGTTGGGCACATTCTCTTCTTTTTGAAATAGGAGGTTTTCAAACATTGTTAACCAAAATAATTATCATTACTCAATATCCTTTTAAAACGTATTTAATAATTATACATTATTAAATTAAATTATGTTTTGTTTAGTACACCCCAAACTGTCACTGGTATTTTTGTACCAAGCATTGTTTTAGTAACTTGAAATGTGGTTATTCTTATTACAACTAAGTCTTTTATTATGCTTTGTGTTAATATCTTACTCTTTAAAGTCTTCGATTACTCTCTATTTATATAAAAAAAATTTCTTAGGACATGCACCCACATACATGCACACACATGCGCACACACAAAAACTGAACTGCTAGATTACAATTAATTACTACAATTAACTGTAATAATTCATAATTTGTTATATTTTCTCCAGAGAGTTGGTGAACCTGCTGGTTTGTACTGTATCATCTATAAATTTGGTAACTTCATTATTTACTCTTTGTCAGTTAATCAGAAGCTGGAATTTACATTGATTTTGCAAGACAGCAATAGTTCTCATATAAACCATTAATACTTCCCCGCTAATTAGTCTTTTTCAGTCTTCACTGGCATTAAGTGATACTCTAGAAATGCATTTTTATTTATTTTATTTTTATATTCATTTTTCAAATTAAAAGTTTCATCTTAAAAATGTAGTATATCATATTTATTGTTATGTTGGATGTAGTATTCTGGACACTTTAAATAAAATTTATTTTTCCAATATTGGAAGGTTGATCTTTCTCAGTGCCAAAAAGTTAATATTTAAATTAAGAATATTCAGACTATAGGCTGGTATGTGATTTGACATACAGAACATAAAACAGCTTTTGTGAAAATAGTTTTTACTCATATATTACAGATATAGGGAAATACTGCAAAGGAATTATATTGATATACTGTACATAGTGAAACAGCTAATAATTTTAAGTCCAATGCTGGACTTAGTTACATGGTTAGTTTGTTACAATAAAAATGAATTCCTATAAGAGTGTCACCCAATGGGGCTTTAGCATGCTTTTATCTTCCCAAATAATGCTGCCAGTTCTACCACTGTTGGCATGATCAGTGTACTTGTCTCTCTTTGGATGGTTGCTTGTATCTTCACTTGGTTGTAGGACTGTATAATTTCGATCTAGAGCTAGACTTGAGTATAATTCTAAATAAAATACCGTATTTCTGGCGTATAAGACGACTGGGCGTATAAGATGACCCCCAACTTTTCCAGTTAAAATATAGAGTTTGAGCGAGAGAGAGGGGGGGAGAGAAAACGTGATGAGTAATATGCCAAACCACATGTGTAAAGGAATAAAATAGAATACCCGTATTTTCTGGCGTATAAGACGACTGGGCGTATAAGACGACCCCCGACTTTTGAGAAGATTTTCAGGGTTTAGGAAGTCGTCTTATACGCCGGAAAATACAGTAGATCAAATGATGAAATTATGGTTTGTGAAGAAATGAACTGGACTGAAGCTTCAGAGAGATGGATCTTTTTTTAGTCAGATTCCAGCCCAAGATATACTGAGACAGCACTGATTGGATTGTGGATGACCTCTTCTAAAATTGGGACATGGGTGATAAAGTTCTCTTGATCCTAGCTGACTTCTCAATATTTTTGATACCATTAATCAATGGGAAGGAAAATACAGGAGTTTTGCAAGATTCTGCTACTATAACTATCTCAATAAACTTCGTTCTACTCTTTTTGTAGAGTCAGGTTCCAAAGCTGGTATACTTTGCAGGGGTTATAGCTACAGCTGGTCCAGAATGTGCTGTGCTAGCAGTTATGGGGGGGTTCTCTGCAATACACTTGTTCCACAAGCTGCATTGGTCATCAGTGGATTTCTAAGTGAAATTCAAGGTACTGGTTGTCATCTACAAAGCTCTTTGTGGCTCAATTGGCTACTTATAGGGCCACCTTTCTCCAATATTCTCTCCCATCCTAAAAGATCTGACAAGGTGGGTATGATCCAGGTCCCATTGAATTAACAGTGCCATATTGTAGGAAAGCACAGTCTTGCATACTCAGTTGCTGTCCCTGCTCTCTGCATTATCATTTCTGTAGAGATTTCTGATATTTTGTGATATCTGATTTTTTTTTATATTTCCTTGAGTTTTTGATTTGGTGGCCTATAAGTTCAATAATATAAAATAATACATCATGACCAGAACAAGTGACTTGAATCAGTCTGTTTTATGGCTGGCAATAATTTCTCAGAATTTCATTTTGGCATTTACCCAGCCCTTGTTGGAAATGCCAAGATTCCAAGCTAGTGCTCTTCTATGCTGGCAAACATTTAAATAAGCTGGAGATGGGCATTACACTTAATTATGGGACTGAGTATTTACTGGACTAAAAATTTCATGAAGACCCCATTGTTGCTGTTAGGAAGGAGATGATCCATACAAGGGTTAATAAAGGGACTAAGAAAAAGTGTGCTGATAGAAGTTTATTGGTTCATCTCCATTCTCTTTACCTGCAAGCCCTCAATGGATTCTGCTATATAGTAGACATGTCAAGAAATGCTTTTGTAGCAATGCTCTACTTGTATGGGCACCATATTGTTTCTCTTTCTGAAACTGTACTTGAAGTCTACAAATCTTTTAACAATGTCTCTTCAATAGTGTATATAATTATTTGCATCTTTGTATGAATGCAATAATGTTCTGGGATAGTTCCTAATCAAATGCAACAAATGCAGATTGCATTTCTCTATCCATTGGTGCATTATTGGATGGAGTATTTAATCTGGTAAAATTTGGGGGGCATTTAGTATTCCTATGTGGTTTTTTAAAAAAAGAATAGGGAAATTCTGCTTTAATTTTCCTGTTGCCCAGCTGTGATAGTGGCTACTTTTTGTGGAGCTCTGTAACATCCTTCAAAAATTTGATTTTACCATTCTTTGTCGTTCTAGTGAGGCAACACCATAACAACCGAAGCAAAATTATGTGTATTCTATAGCCAGATACTGCTTTAATTGTTGAGTGTTGAAATCTTGGAATGAAAGTCTGTCAAAATATTATGGTCAGGCAAACCAAATGAAAGCTTAATTTTTTTATTAGGGACATTCAAAAATATCATGTTAAGGAATGGGCCAGCCCTACTGAAATGCTTACATCTAGTTTTATAATGAATTCCATTTGTCTTGTACAATTGTTCAGATTGCCATAAAGCACATACTTCAACCCATTTAATCTGCAGTGCAAGCCTAAGGCATTCATCTCCAGTACTTCAGCTGATCTCACTTCCTAGAATCAAAGAGTAGCTGAAATGGAACAGGAGTGGAAAGACAGCTCTATAATCAGCAAACAAAAGCAAACTACACTGCACACATACACACATACCTCTCACTTTTGTTCATCTCTTAGTGGAGAGGTTTGGGAAACCTTGGGGGGGAGGGAAGCAACTATATTAAAAAAGTTTGCAAAAATAAAAAACAAGGCCTCTATCTATCCAAAAATCGGAGTTGGACTTTTTACAGCCTGCCAGTGATGCTTTTCTGCAGGTGTCATGCTATGGTCAGGTATGTGTTTTGTAGCAGATTCAGGATATTCCCTGAATGTGGTAGAATTCATTAATGATGAGAAAAACATATAATTTTTTAGGCAAAAAAAATGTATGTACGTAGTGTGTGGTGTATTGCTGATTAAATGTGCAAAGATGGGTACTGTTAGGTTTTTTTTACCTCAAGTTTATAGAAAGTGGGAAAATATCAAGAAATAGATCTTGGCTTCATCTGAAACCATGGGATACATTGAGTGAGCATACTTCACTAGTACTCACACAGTAGCACTTCCCTTTCCTTTTTTCCATTGTACACCTACCGGATCTATTTTTCGATCTGACTCAGATTTGGTTTCATGTGTAAATGCAAGACTGAACATACTTCCTACTGATAGGGATGGATGTACTTGGTTTTAATCTTTTATTTTGCTTTTTTTTTTTTTTACTAGGAAAAGGATTTAAATCATACCTATTGATTTTGGAGTTAGAAAGTCTATCATAATTGTTTTTGGTCTAGTATCGAACTTTGCATGTTCAGTACTCGAGAGATTTGTACAGAGATTTGATAGCTGTTGGGGGCATTATAAAATCTACATTACATCTTTGAATGCCATAAAGGTAAAAGCAATTGCATTAGAAGCTGTCTGCGATAAAAAGAAAATGAAATAAGGTATGGTAAGTAGGATTAAATGTAATGTAGCTTTGAAAATACATGGGTCTCCGTTGAGTTTCCATGAACCGCTGTTTCCCCCTAGTGGCTGCAAATGAGAAATATTATAGTTTAAATCAGAGATAGTACGGTATTGAAAGCTGAGCCAGACCCCCCCCCCCCCCAATGAAATGCTGTAAGGGCAGAATGCATTAGGCACTTATACAGTCATTATTTTGCTACCTATTAGTGCCAATGCAGTTCAGAGATTGTCAGCTCTTCATTTATAAAACACAGTTTTCAGAAGGCTTGAACTTGGTTATTAAAAATCATACTGTGGTTGAAACCTGGCAGCTTAATAGCACTTTCAGGGAAAACCATGTGGTGTACACTGCAGATTTTCATTACCAATAATGCACAAGACCTGGCAGAATCTTGACAGGCTTTACATATGCAACTGGATCCCAAACTGCTCTTGCTCAAGTGAATAGCAATCAAGCTTTTCCTGTCAAACAGGATTTGCAAATTTCTAAAAAAAACCTAAATATATATATATGAAGATTAAACTAAAGTACTCACCCTTTAGATAGACTGAATCAGTGGTAGGATTCAAATATGTCAATAAGCGATTCTCTGTGTTGATGCCGCTTCCAGAAGTCCATTCTGGGCCTGGGCAACAAAAAATTAGCTACACATTCTGTTGAAATGGTGCAAACTGGCAGAATCCCATCACTGAACTGAATGCATCAGGAAATCTTGTTAGAACATCTGTAGCTTATCTATCTGGTTACCCCATTCATGAATGTCTTCCTTTTTTAAAAAAAAAAATTAAATCAAGGTTCATTTCCTATTACCAGTTTCTAAAAGGAAATCATAGAGAACTGAACAGGAATCCAAGAGATGTGAATTAAGCTGATTTAAGATAATGTAATTGAAAGAGTATTGATTTCCACAGTGCCCTAGATGAAATTCATTTCCTTATTCTTGTTAAATGGGCAGTAAATAGAATTACTATTCCAGAATAGGAATATGTTAGTAGTTAAGAAACTGAATGTCACCTCTTTCTTGTATCAATAATTCATATAAACAGTTTTCCTATTTGCACTTAGTATCTTGCTGTGTATATGTTTTTGTGTATATTTTGTGTATATATATATGTATATGTTATATGTTATGTATGATCGCATATAATAAAAAAGAAACAATATTCCATGCTATATTATATTGTACTTCATTGTCATATAGGCCATCTCCTTAAAAATAATTTTGAAGATTTATATGTACTTAGTTTCTTCATTATAAGATCTATATCGTGTATGACTTCATACAGCTTATATAGCTTATAGCTTATTTTCTTTACTAAGTTCAACTGGCCTTTGGATCACTGTGAACCAACTATTGTGGAGTCATACAGCTGGTAATAGCACAAGCTATTTAAACAATAAAAAGTTGGAAAAGAACAATCCAAATCTATAGAACCATACTAAAAAGGAATACAAGGAAATAACTTTTATATAAATTGAAATTAAATTCACAGAGCAGGAGTAATGAATTGAAAGCCAGCAAAAGGGGGGGGGAGCAGATTAACAGTGCACATACATACATATGTACAGTGTTTGAGAAGTTTTTTAAGGAACTGTTTGCCAAAGGGGAGGATATTTTAGCTTCCCAAGAGTTACTGCCAATCAGAAACATATTAGTTAAAAAAAACAAGTGAACCTTCTCATAAGGAAATGGACCTTTCTCTTTCAGATGGGCAATTAAACATGAAGGAACAAGTAAGCCTGGTCAATGGAAACAATCAAAAGTGGAGAATCCTTTATGGAATAAGTTGACCTATATGTGGCCTGTGCTTCCAAATGGAGAATTAAACCAGGTAATTTCTTTGGGGGTGGTGGTGGTGGAATAGACAAATAGACAAACGTGCACGTATATGTGAACTTTATATATTTATTGGAGATATTTAAAATAAGTAAATACATAATAATAATAATAATAATAATAATAATAATAATAATAATAATATAAATTGCATAATAAAAGTAGATGCATAATTCTTGAAATCACAGAAGGCTTCAGTAGAGAAGCTCCATAGAAATCTTCTACCCAAGGGAGCCATTTGACAATAAAATGCAGACTTCAGGTCACATTAAAAACCTCTACAAGAGTCCCATAAGTTTTGAACTGGTTTGCAATGCAGTCTAAGGAATTGTTCCCTATGGTTAATATAAACTGCTGTCTATCAAAATACAGCAATGGCCATTCATTCGTCTTTGATTATTATTACCTTTCTTAAAACCTTATCCTAAACTTCATTGCTGATTGTGAAGAATTCTTAAAGCTATTGGATGTGTACAAAGCAATAATTTATAGTGTATCTGTTTTGTAATTTTCTTAGCTTTCTGCTGCATTCTGGAAAATCTGTTTCAGGGTATTTTTTTTGCTTTGAATTTGTTGCATGTGTAAGTGCTCTTAAAAATAAAGCTGGCCGTCAACATGAAACTAATACTCTAAAATATTTCTTTCATCCATGTCTACATTATTGAATTTTTGTCAAAGTAAAGAGCACATCACAGAGAAGAATCATGTTCATTGCAATTATCATTGGGAGCTTGCTTTATAAGAAAAAGGGATCCTGAACAATGGGAAAGGACAGATTTTTATAGGGGTTGAGGGTTACAAGGTGGGAAATCCTAGGCATCTGACTGGCTGGCTAGTTTGAGGAAGTTGGCAGGTCAAAGTACCAGGGGCAAGTTCTATTGTCAGGCAAAGTGGGCCTTTTATGAAAACAGTAGAGTTAGGGAAGCTCATTGCTAAGGAGGTGGCACGTTGAAGTCATCAACTGATATGGAAGATGGAAGGTTGGGGATTCTCTGGGTTCCAACTTTCTCCTTAGGGCTGCTCTTTGGGTATACTGTGAGCTGATGGGGAGGCTTCTATTCTTTGGTCTAATGGGCTTCCAGAGAAGTTTTGTCTGGGGCAGGGAGGGTCAGTTGGGATCTAATGAGATTAGGTAAAGAGAGGAATTGGGTTTGATCTTTGCTTGATAAACAATCAAATCAACAATTATTTTAGAGTCAAATTTATTTCTTTAACATCTATATGCATGAAGTATAAATGAAGTTATTATATACCTATTTATAGTTTTGTACTCACACACAGCAAACTAGATGACACCAATTCATATTTTATGACACAGAATTCAACTGTTTCATTCATAGTTAAACCTATACCTTCATTCCCCTGAATGTTTTCATCATCTCCACTCCACAATACCAGACTATCTTTATTCATATCTATTATATTCTCCCCTATTGTCTTAATTTCACAGACATACAGTTCTATTTTCCTTTTCCATTAGTTAATTCTGGCTCTTTACCATTTAAACCTTTTATGTTCCAAGTCAAAATCTTTCATATATTATGATCATCACTAGAAGGGCCCATCGGTATTGACCCCCATCACAATCATCACTTTGTTCAATCAGACTTTGATATACTGTTCTACAGTAATGTATTGATTTGTCATTCTTAGTTATACCTGTGCTACATACAGGATTCCCTACTACTGTAATATTAAGAGAAACTTTGATCAATGTTGGCATATTTAGCCAGCATGTCATGCACAGAATTAAACTCCAGTTTCCCAGGTGACCTGGATTTATCTTTATCTCATTTGTGAAGACAGTGTCATTTTCCTGATGAAAATAAAGAGGAAGCAATATTTGCCTCAGTGAAGGTCTTCCTGTTGTAGAAGCCTCAGCTAGCAGTTCCAATATCCAGAAGGGGTTTCTCCCTGTGGTGGGATTCAAATATGTGAACAACTGGTTCTCTGTGTGGATGCCGCTTCCAGAAGTCCATTCTGGGCCTGAGCAACAAAAAAATAGCTACCAGTTCTGCCGAATTGGTGTGAACTGGCTGAATCCCACCACTAGTTTCTCCTATATATGTAGCACAACATGGTAGTTTCATTTTGTTGTTGGAAAGAAGCATATTGCCTCACTTAAAACATTACTGAAGCATAGCAGCCCTTCAAAGCTTTTCATAAACCTAGTAACATTTGTTGATTAGTTTTGAGAAGCAAAAGATCTTATATGTCTGAAGTTGTGGTTTAATGCTTTTGGTTTTCTTTTCTCTAATTGTTCAAACACAGGATATAGAATTCAGTAGTTTCATCTGTTGCTTTCAAATATACATGTGAGGAACCACGTTAACATTCTGCCTCACACAGTATTTCTCCTAGGCTGATTGTAATCTATGTAGCTGTTCAACTGTCTGTGAATTTTAAAATAACTCTGAAATGTTTGAACTTTTAATTATTCATGGCTGAGACCTATCTGCAGAAGATTTGATGTACTGTATTTGCTGGCATTGTTACTTTTGCTATTCTTGGCCCTTTTAACCCATATTCTAATTCCATGTGTGGAGCTCTTTGTCTCCAAGAAGTTGAATTATTAACATTTTTATAATACGTGGCATTATAATAATTACATGGAATCAATATTTATTTTTGTGCTGAAAGGCTTTTGACTGGCCCATTGAAGGTCTGCTGATTCCAAACAGCCCTCCACTAAAGAAACCTGCTGGTAGGAAGCCAGAGATCAACATGCCTTTGAGACTGAAGGTTTTGAGAAATGGCGAGCCAGACAAAAACAAGGCCCTCTCTGTTCTTGGACTTGACTCTGCATTTGTGATAAGAAAACAGTAAGAACATAGTGTTTCTTTTTCTCATATACGTGTAAATGTCTTTATGTGTACGAATTAAAATCAAAGTTATATGAACTTTGCGAGTAACTATACCTTTTCATTTACCTCCCCTTTTTTTTAAAAAAAAAGTGAAATTGCTGAGATAGCTTTCAAAAACAACAATGAGGAAAATATGAATTCAGACACAAGTCCCACGATTAAATTAAACAGCTAGCTATCCGTCTTGATCAGAAACATAATAATTTATATGCAACCAGGGCTTTTTTTGTCATAGAATGCCCAGAAAGGAGTTCCGACACCTTTTTTGGATGGAACCTTGTAGGGTAGGCAAGGCGGGTTGTATGACGTGTGTGAGTTCTGGCACCTTTTTTTTTTTTTTTTTTTTTAGAAAAAAAGCACTGTATGCAACGTTGTCACTGCTTAGGCAAATTAGGCCAATCCTGTACCCACATATATTTAGATCTCCATTTTAAGAGACTGGTTTAGAAGTGCACAGTAACTCTTGTCCCAATGGCCTATGTCTTTGGAGATATTATGTTGAATAACATTGAACAGATTTTTGTTCATTCTGATTAATCTTGTCCATCATTGCTTTAATTCAATAAAGGAGAATATCTGTAGCTCAGAGGTCCTTGGTGTTCTCTGAGCTTGGTTGTTTTCTTGCAGACATTTCATTAACCAAACTAGGTAACGTTAATTCAGCAAGAGAAATTTCTGTGTGAAACTAGGATCTAACATGTTTCCAGAGATTGCTATTACAGCTTATATTGTATCAGTGAGAAGCTAATGTATTCATATATGTATTTATTACAGCTCATGGCAGTGTTTATAGTGTTCCCACTTCCTAATTTTCCCCTAGCAACAATCCTGTTAAGTAGGTTGGATTGAGAAGCAGTGACTGATACAAAGTCACTGAGGGAGCTTCTGTAGCTGAAGGTGGATTTGAACCAGTGGATCTCCCTGGGATTATTGAAGTACTATACCAGATGGATTGTTCTAGGACAGGGATGTCAAACTGCGGCCCGTGGGCCGGATGCGTCATTGCTGGCAATGGAAAAAAAGTCGCGATACATTGCAACACATCACATGACATTGCGAGTTTGACATCCCTGTTCTAGGATATCTTGCTATCTGAATAGGAATATATAGCCTCATCCACAATATTTGATCATGAGCATAATCTTAACATGGTCTTAAAAAGCAGTGGAAATAGGACACCTAAGAAGTCTGTATAGTAAAACAAGACAATATAAAATTAGGAATAAAAAGGGATTGAGTAAATGTGGACTAGATATAAAAGAGAGTGACTGGCATAAAAGTAATATATTGAGTTGCTTCGCTATATAGAGAAAATAAATGAAGATAGCACTAGAAAACAAATGTAGATGAAATGAATTAATGGGTTAAGAAGAAACAAAAACTGAAAAAGTTGGGGTTAAATGATATCCATGAAATCCTGACTAAACATTTTTAAAGAATAAAAATCAATATATATACTACAGGCAAGGATGGTTTGCAAAAATGTGTATTGGTGTAAACTAGTTCTAGCTGTGTTTCCTTTCTCTTACTTTATGATTTAAATTTATTTAGATTATTATTTCATCCTTATTTTAGTAATTTCAGTTGCACCATAAGTTAAATCCTATAAACTATAGTTACATAGCTATAGTGAGCAAACCTTTATGTTTCCTGAAGCAAAACACTAACAAATCCATAGTGCTCAACAGTGGCCTCAAGCAGTGAAGCACAAATGCTTATTGCTCTGTGCTTAATTTTATAGCATTTATTTCAATTCCATTCCTCAACATTATTGCTATAATTCCTGTAGAAATCTCATCTTTTTAAGAACATCATTTCATTGGTTGAATTTTTATTCCATCTACTCTGCTGAAGTCTCTTTATAAACAAAAATATAGTTTGAAGCAGCATAACATCATAATTGATTAATTAATATTTATTTTTAGTGTTTTAAATTTAACCATTTCTTGTTCTCTTTGACTTCATGTTTCCAACTATCTTTTTCTCTATATACACATTATTGATATTTTGCTCTTATAGCTGCCAACTGCCTAGAGTTTGTGAATAGGTGACATACAAATGAATAAATAGCTTTTTCTCATCCTCATGTTTCATCACAATCATTCTCTTATATGCATTTTTCTCATCTACAGCTCCTTTGACTTCATTATTCTACCAAGCCACTTTTTTCATACTTCCATATCCTCTGCAATACTTCTTTTCTGTTTTTCCAACTAGGCTGTATATCACAGTTCATTTTGTCTATCTTCTACTCATTCTGTTGGGAGATTAATCAATCTCTTAATTCTTTTTCTAGTTGGGACTCATATTTTCTCTTTCTTTACTCATTCTATTGGAAAATGACTAATTTTGTTAGTTTGTACCCTACAGACTCCCAAACAATACCAACATCCTGATCATACCAAGCACATGCACCATTCATTTCAATTAACTAATATAGCCTAATGCTTGTTTATTAGACATCTGCATTTTGTAAGAAAAATAAACTGACAGTAAACAGGACAAAAGGCAAGCAAAAGCAGGGAAACAGAAAATTTATAGAACTTTCCAGAATCACTGGAAACAATACACGGGATACAGTCCCAAGGGAATGGCATTTAATTAGGCTAATCTTAATTCTTCTACAAAGAAGAGTAGAACTGAAAAGTAGGATATCAGACAATCTCTAGTTTGATGGAGATGATGTAGCCAACCATTTTACTTTCACTTTTATTTCTTTCAATTCTTTTTTCCATTCATCATTTTTCCCCAAGATACACCATTGACAGTGCAAAACACTGCTCTGTTTAGAACTGCTCCTATCCCCTATATCCATTACTGCTTATTTGATTTTCATCACAAAAATAAACTCAATCTTATCCTTAGATGTATATAATATCCGTTGCTATATGTAACCATTAAAAAAATTTATGCTTAAACTATGTATTTGAAACAGTATTTTTGTATGTAGATATTCACTAATCACCATTATTCATTCATGCTTGAGTCTCAAAATGGCTGAATCATTTTTTTCTAATGAAAAAAGTCATTTTTTTCAGATGAATACATATGCACACATATATACTAAAAAACCCTCCTTTTTACTATTTTTCTCTAAATAATAAAGTGATTATAATTATTATAGAACTTTTCATGTTAAAATTTTTTGTACTAATGTCTACTATATATAGTGGCTTTAGCTCAACATACTTTACAAAATTATCTACATTTCAGGGGATTTTTGCAATTTGTTTACTATCTCCTTCCTTGATTCATAATTCATAATCATGATCCTTATCATGATTTTGATATACTTAGTAATTACTTTCACTTCTCAGCTTGCTTTAGAGAGGAAAACAGAATAAAATAATTATTTCCTTTTGGAATTCCTGTTGATTATATTAATTATACTGAAGACTATGTCTCTGTTATTCTAAAAATGGCGATTAGATTTTAATTAAAACCTAAAAAGTTAAAAATACTCTGATACTTTTCATAATACATTTTAAAAAATCGATAAATGATAATTATTTTGAATTTATGTAGGTATATATAGGGGAGGAGAAGATTATATAAAAAGAAACAGCTTTCCATGATAGTTTAGTTTTAGAATTAAACAGTAATAGAAGAACAATAAGATCTATGATAAAGACTGATGATATATTTAAGATGAAACATTTCAAATTGAACAAAACCTTTAACTACAGTAGTAACGTATTAAAGTCTCGGATGTATAACTAAGCTGATCTCGTTCAAGAATATCACACTGTAATGCCTATTTCACATTTCTTCAAACCAATAGCCACACGGTTTTTCTTTTCTTTTATTAAAATAGGAATGAAGGATAGTGGGAGTACAATGTTCAAAATTTTAGCTTTCCAGAAATATTTGAGAACTACATTTCTAAAAGTTTATCTAGACATAAAGAACTTTACTTAAAATCATTTAGTTTGCCCTTTTGCTCAATAATGTCTGTAATCCTTTACTGAATCCATTTCTGTATGAAATCCTCAGTTTCTAGTAGGATAGAATATTGTATAACTTCATACATATAATATACTTTTATATTATCTAATATTATTGCTTTTATATCTTCATTTTATAACAGAGAACTGTGAATATTCATATATCAGTGAAAAGCTTTGATGTAAAGAATAAGTTAAATACCTCATTTCTCACATTGTTAGCAAAGATGTCACCTTTTAACCTTTCTTTTAAGCTTTTTAGAACATCTGATGCTTTTTTATAATGGTTTAATATTACTTTTTCAGATTGATTAAATACACTTCATACATCACTGAACAATGAGTAGCATTCAGATAGGCTGTCCGCTGAGCTGCCTGCAAAAGTGATACAGTTAAAAAAATAATCTTCAAAGTAAAGTCAAGCCTGAAATTGAAATCTTTGACGCATACATCTCATAATTAGTTCTCTCCCTGCCAGATCTAAAATGTGAATGTGCTGTTCTTAAAATTATTCAGATCTTTTTACATAGAAATTTAATGAATGGTATAAGCTTTTAAAGTTTTTTTTCTCTAGATCTGAGACAAGATCTATAAAGTTTTCCAAACTACCTTTTATAACATTTTTGAATTTCCATGTTTGGTCATCTAAAATCCTGCAGCTGGGTTTAATAGTTACATAGTTATATACATGAAAGCAGTGTGAAGCTACAATAAGACTTTTTCCCTACTGTCACTATAGCCGCAACTGAGAAGCTATTAATATTGGTACTACTTCTCTGCTCCTGGTTAACTTGATTTTGAGTTTGAAGAGAGAATTGTGACTGAAAAATGTTCTTCTACCTTTTTCACAACATTCCAATAAGTTTATTTTAAATGTAAAAAGTTTCCCATCTCTTTGTTGGATAGAAATGTCATTTATGTATATATTTCATTTATTTAGTGTGCACGAGGAATCTGGGATTCAAACAGCTGCTTAGGCAATTAAAGCTCTTGACCAATACAGTTGAGTTTGTGTGTGTTTGCCTTTTTCCAGCTGATTTCCGCATCATTTCACAAAGCCCTTTTGGATGCTTTACAATATGGAGAACCCACACCCACCCAGACAAGCAAGACACCAGAATATAAACCGACAGCAAGCAGCACTGCTTACAAGCACTGATGATATTACCTAGTTAGGGTAATGAAACATTTCAAGGAAACAGGCAAGCTCAGAGAGCACCAAGGACCCTTCAATATGGAGAACTGTTTTGTGAGAGCTCAAATTCCTCTTCAATAGGAGGAAGGAGGAGTCTGATTCTTTGGATTCCAGCTGATAATATAGATCAATATTTCTCAACAATGGAAACTTTAGTGTGTATGGATGTCAACTTCCAGAACAAGTTCCACAACAAGTCTTGCTGGCTGGGGAATTCTGAGAATTCTACTCCACACATCTTTAAGTTGCTAAGGCTGAGAAACACTGATATAGATACAAGAGATGAGTCTGTATGGTACCTGTTTCTGTGAACATTAGATTAAAAATTACGCTAACAAAGTTTCAATAATGAAGTAGGTGCCAAAAGGGAAGGAATTGTATGATATCATTCTTCAATCAGTCTGTTTGAAAGCACGTTTGATAGACTGTGACAGTAATTGGTGATTTATTTCCCCCCCCCTCTCTCTTTTAACATAAAAATACTCTTGTTGATAGTGGTAAAAACAGCAATAACAGAATTCTTCGTAATAGCTTCCAGCCAAGTTACCAATTTTTTACCTGAGGATGTTCCTGGATGCCATTTCCGAGATGCTTTTGGGTTGGGAGACTTGATAGGTGACTCTCAGGAAAAGCTAGTTGCTGCATCAGCTATTACCCTTGATGTCTTGTTATCAGGACTATGTATTTTTCCCACTTATAAAGAATGTGATCGAAAGCCATTCCTCTAGCAATTTAATTATATAAGACAATTGAAAAGATTTTCTGACCCAATTCATTCTTATGAATCAATTTGTTTTAATCTAAAACAGTGCTTAGACTATATTTTTCAGGTTTTCAGATATTCCTAGAGGCACCACTCAGTGGATATGTAAGTGCCCGATATTCCATTAATTTTAGATGCTGCTTGTGCTGCTCCCATGGGTGAAAGTGAATGGAGCTCATATTGCAGTGTCAATTCTTTTTCTAATATAAAAAAATATCAGTCTCAGGTAATTCCAGTGATGCTAACAACATGACATGCGCTAGAATCAAAGAGTGGAAAATGATCTTTCTCTAGGCTGCAAAATTGCATAATTTTGTTTTTATATTTTTATATACTTATTCACAATAAATTTTAAAAGTTATTTGGATTTCCTGTTTATATAAGATACATTGATTTACTTTAGAAATGCTGACACAGAAAAGAAACAGAAACCAAAGGGACACCAGAAGATGTACACTGATACAAATTCAGAAAAGGAACTACACAACACAGAATTTCAGCAGTTTCTTGAAAGGTAAATATGTCGATATTTAAAACTGTTGTTTTCCATTTGATTGTGACACATATGGTTTTTAGTGGCCTGGCATGGCTGTTGTTCTGCTGGTGTAAGTTAGTAAATGGAATGAGAAAAAGTGAGAAGAAGCTCAATTCTGGTCTTGAAGGCAACTTTGTTGTCACAAGAACTGATTAGCTTACCTTGATGCTAGCCAGGCCATGCTGGGGAAAGATGTAGAGATTGCAGCCCCATTGGCCCAGACTATAGGTGTTGGGGATCTATAGCCCAGATAGGACACCTGCCTCCTCAGTTGCTGGGTATCTAACCTAAAATTGGAAAGAGAGAAGCAGAGGAGAGAAAAAGTCTATACGTGGTGAACAGAGTGGCTGAAGAGACAAGTTGGAGAGAGAAATTAAGCATGGAGAGCAACCATTGATTCCTGCTCTGCAAGGGAGAAGTAAGGTCCCTGAATGGTTTCCTGGAAAAAGGGAAGTGAAGACCCAGACGAATAATGATCCACCCAAGATGGTAACAATGAACCTGGAGGACAACAGGTAGCCTATTCACATAAGACCCAAGATGGGAAGGAAGAGATTCTCATACATTGGCGAAGCCATGGTCTCTGGGGAAGGACTGGGCAAAAGACCCTAAGAGAGGTTCTTCCCTCAGTGGAGAAGCAGTAGGTGTTTGGTTCAGCAGATCAAGGAGAAAGTCAAGCTGTGGTAAGCACTCTACAGTATAAATCCAGTCCATTCCTTTCTTTTCACTCTCTTTTTTCTTCATAAGTCCCCCAAAAGGGGGAGGAAGCAAGGTTGCTCAAAGAAGATGGTTTCTAGGAGGGAGACTTAGGAAAAAATCTAACACCAAGATTGTATTGTACATACCTGTTGTAAATAGCTTCACTGTAAATAGTAAAAAGCATAAAAACCTCCACTGTTGTGTTTTCTGTCTGTCAACCTTGCAAAGCAAAATATACCTCAAGTCCCTGTGACATTGTGTCATTGATATTCACCATTAATATATTAGAATGATGAGGGACCATTGTTGTTGTTAGTTGCGAAGTCATGTCCGACCCATCGTGACCCCATGGACAACGTTCCTCCAGGCCTTCCTGTCCTCTACCATCTTCTAGAGTCCATTTAAGCTCACGCCTACTGCTTCAGTGACTCCATCCAGCCACCTCATTCTTTGTCGTCCCATTCTTCTATTGCCCTCAATCTTTCCCAGCATTAGGCTCTTCTCCAGTGAGTCCTTCCTTCTCATTAGGTGGTCAAAGTACTTGAGTTTCAACTTCAGGATCTGGCCTTCTAAAGATCAGTAAGGATTGATCTCCTCTAGGACTGACTGGTTTGATCGCCTTGCAGTCCAGGGGACTTGCAGGAGTCTTCTCCAGCACCATAGTTCAAAGGCCTCAATTCTTTTGCGTTCAGCCTTTCTTATGGTCCAACTTTCACAGCCATACATTGCAACTGGGAAAACCATGGCCTTGACTATACATACTTTTGTTGAGGGACCATTACAATTGTTTAATTTCATTTACCGAATAGGCTATCCAAGTTTTTATCTTTGTTGCTTGTCATTTATTCAATGTTATCAGATTTCATTGCACATTTAGAGATTTGAAAGTCAGTCAATGATGCTTGAAATATAAGCTTAGGTTGTCCCAAATGTGCTTTTTTCAAGAGGCAACTGGACTTCCTTTGTTTTTTCTTAAAGACATTTTGTTTCTCACCCAAGAAGCTTCTTCAGTTCTGAAGAAGCTTCTTGGATGTGAAATATGAACCATAACCTGGATGACTGAGAATCTACATAGACATAAATGTAGGTCACTTCTACACATAGCCATTGTTCTATTGTTCTCTCCAACTAACCAAAATAAAAATGCCCCCCCCCCAAAAATAAATATTCAATCAATGGCCCATATTCTTGTTCATTTTTATAATTTGTTAAATATTGCACAGTCTGGGTTATTTACATATTCCTTACTTAGGAATTTTCTGAAATATGCCAGCAATTGTAATAAGGGGGACCTACAAAGCAATTATAAAGGCATTATACTGCATTTTTAAATATATATATAAAGGGTATGGCTAACTGATGAAGGCAAAAAAAAAAAAGCCAGAAATGGTCCATCTTAGTCTCCCAATTTAATTCTTTACTCTTTGTCAGAAAAAAGAAATTTGGATATAAAATTTTTTCGCAGTTGCGACTTGAGCCTGCTCTATGCCCCTAGTTGGGGGCGGCAAGGCAAAAGATATTGTAAAAAGAGTAAACTGCAGTATGGCAGTTGAAAATGTCAAGGTGTTCACAATCAGACCAATCTGTCTGAACTCCCTATAATTACTCCCTTGACTCTGCTGGCAAAGAGGGGAAGAGAACCTGTGGCTCAGTGGCTAAATCACTGACTAGTATGTATAACTGCCCAGGTTCAAATCCCATAAAGGGTATGGCTAACTGATGAAGGCAAAAAAAGCCTGGAAGGTGAACCCTTAAAGAGAGAGGAGAGTCTGGCCTAAGCCTAAATCCTGGGAGGTGAAATAAGGTTGTATTTGCAGTCGAGGTCACCATGATAAGTCAATACTCTGATCTTCCAACTCTTGTTTAGATTTTAATTTCCCATCTGTATTCAGAATATCCTTATATGTTAAGATTTTCTCAGATTTAACTACATTTGGGTGCACAAATTATTCCATCATTGATAGCCATCCTGGGATTTTCATATAGATTTTTGGTTTTATTTTTTCCCATACAGATAATAGTGCATTTCTTATATAGTGGTTTTGGAAATATCTATGGATTTTATTCTTTTCATACCATAGAAATGTGTGCCATCCATGTTGCAAGTCATGTCCTTCTAAATATAACAATTTTTTATTTCTTAGAGTTATCCATTCTTTTAGCCATGTTATAGCACATGCTTGGTAGTATAAGACCCAAATCCTCCGTTATCTTTAGCTTCTTGTAGCATTTTCCGTTTAATTCTAGCTTTTCTTCCTTGCCAAATGAATTTCGAGATCAGTGTATATAGATCATCAGAAAACTTCTTTTCTATTTTTATAGGTACTGTTTGGAATAGAAAGAGGAGTTTTGGTAAAATATTCATTTTTACGGTAGCTATTCTTCCTAACACTAATAGTTGTAAATTTTTCCATTTTTCCAAATCTAATTTTATTTGATTTAGTAATTTTATATAATTATCTTCTTTTATCTTTGCATATCTTGCTGTTAAGTATATTCCCAAATATTTAACTTTCTTAACTATTTGTAAGTATATTTTCTCTGACAGTTTTTTTTTTGCTTATCTGTAAGGTTTTTAACTATAACTTTGGTTTTTTTCTCTGTTTATCTTCAATCCTGCTACTTCTCCAAATTCTTCTATCTTTTTCAATAGTTTAGAAGTTGCCTCCAACTGTTCTTCTAGAATAAATACCAGGTCATCCGCAAACGCTTGTAGTTTGTAGCTTTCATCTTTTATCTTCATTCCTTTAATTTCTGCATCTTGTCTGATATTTCTATTGAGAACTTCCAAGATTAGTATAAATAACAAAGGCATTATACTGCATTTTTTAAACAACTTGTGTAAAAGCATGGAGGGTGAACCTTAAAGAGAGAGAAGAGTCTGACCTAAGCCTAAGTCCTGGGAGGTGAAATAAGATGAACGTCCCACCAACAGGAACTGGCACTCTCATTCTGCTTGAGGGTGTTCATAATTTCCCATCATCCTCAAGTTCAGGTCCAAAGAAATGAATCAGTTTAGCTGCAAATCGTATGGAATTACAGAGTGATTTGGGAGTATCCAATGTGTATACAAAGTCCTCCCAAGCTTTTTAGTCCCTCCATCAAGGTATCATGCAAATGCCACCTATTTTTACCTCTGCCTGCTACGGCAACAATGGCAACTTCTTATTAATTGACAACTCTTAGCCACAGTAAGATGTCTGCATAAGTACAGAATGGAAAAATGGGCTTGTATTAAAATGCAGCTGTTAAATATGGCAGTACAGCTTTAGAAGCAAGAGTCACGTAGAAAGTATCAACATCTTCAGTGTTTATTCACAAAGAAATGGTACCATTTGGCGGAAGAGCAAATGCTCTTTGAAACTGTGTTGTTCATTCTGCAAGGATTGTACAGTTGAGGGATTACTAGTCTTGGAATTGCTCCCTGTGGATGAGAGGTCTGTTCCCAGACCTGAAACTATTTTCGCTTTAACAGAATAAGGGCTCCCTTGAGATGTTTGGACTTATGGTTCTTAAGTTCGGAAAAGGGTGAGTTACCCTTTGGATATAACAGTGCTAGGTTAATTGATATTTCTAATGAGGAGTACAGTTATCCTGATGCAACATTCCATTTCTACTCCATCAAGTGTTGAAGACTTAATGCAAACATTACACGCATGCTTTCCTTTGTTAAAAAGGTGTACCACAGCGCTGAATTTGCCCTTTGCTGCAAGGAGGCTGTTCACTGAAAAAGGAGTGGAACTCTTTGTTTTGAAAGACTTGGAGAAGGATCAGCTGGTAAGAAAAATAAAAAAAAAATGTATTTGCCAATACTTTCTTCAAAAAATATTTTTCCAATAAAATTAGTATGGTTTAAATTTCCTGTCTTTCATTCAATCCATGTATTGGAATATTTAGGCTTACTTCCTTCTGTTTGGTTCCCATCATTTGGGCACAATTACCGGCAAACAAGTCAGCAAAATCTAGTTATATTATGCCAGCAGATGGCCATTAGAATGGATTTTTAAAATAACAACTAGTTTTCTATATTAAATCAAAATCAGGTCAGAAGGGTTACAGAATAATCTGGCATAGAACTGCAGTAAGGAATTAGCTGGTGCAAGGATCTGTGCTGTTGTTTAACTTTAGGTAATGTAATGGATCTCAGGTCGTGGTTTGGAACCTTTAATGAAGTAAAAGGGATGCTTATACAGGTCTACCTGTACTATTTTTATACTTTTTTTTCTTGATATCCATTCCAGTTGTGGGACTCAGCCGGCAGAACTGGTAGCTAATTTTTTGTTGCTCAGGCCCAGAATGCACTTCTGGAAGCGGCATCCACGCAGAGAACCGGTTGTTCACATATTTGAATCCCACCACTGACCCATTCCATGGTTGCCTCAGTACCTCAGCAAATTTATTTCAGTATTTATTGTATTAAAATTTAGCTCAGGCACTGTTATACTATTACCCACAAATTCATAGTTTTTATTGACTATAACCCTTAACAAAAAAAAGAAAAGAAAAATGAATTATCTGTCCCTGTATTTATTTTGTCACTTGTTACTTCAGAGATTTATACTATGGTTTCATGTATTTTCTTGTATTTTAATGCAAATAAAGTTTTGCTGATCTGTATACTGTCTGGGAAATTTATTTTACTTTTTGCTGAGGAGTTGGAATAATGTTTTGCAAATTTCTGTTCAGGAAGGCAAACTTATTTTTCATTTTCACTTGCATTATGCTCAACTACTAGTAGACTTTCCATGTGGATCTTCTGCAGAAGACTTATAGACTATTTAGCTTTAAAGTATTGTCAATACAGTAAGATAATTGTGGCAAGCCTGGCCTTTTAGTAAGAACTTGGGCTTGTGTTAAATAATTTACAGGATAATTTTGGGAAAGGCACTATTGCATATTATTGCATTAATAAGAATGTTTGTTACTATGTTATAAAAATACAATTATATATTCTGTAGAAATACATATTGAATCTGTGAGCAGATTTGAATTCATGCATCAGAAAAGAAAATGCATGAATTTATTTTTAAAAATGAAATGTGAATGTGAACCACATTTAGTTCTCATTTTTTAAAAACAGCTTTACATATCATGTGGAGAGCAATGGATTGATCCGCAGTGGACTACAGCTCAGCACAAGAAACGTCTCCAATGTAATAATTTAGCATCTGATATAATGGCTATGCGTGCATACTGTGTCATGAGGAACCCAAAAAGTGAGCACATTACTTTCTATGCTTTGTTAAAAAGACTGTATATAATGACAGCTAGCTAATATTAGGCATTTATCACCTGAATGGAAATCATTGGCTGACCCCTTTGTCCCATGTTGGGTTTCATATGAGTCATGCTTGGAATCAGGGAATTATAATGTCAAAGAATAATGCATTATGCAAGTCCACCAGAAAACATGAGGAATTTAAACGTTTTCCCCCCATCACACTATAAAAAGAGAACAGACAGATCAATGGATCTGGTAGCATATATTCGCAGTAAATGGAAAGAAAGTTGTGCTTTGGAGTACACACAGTCTCCTTCAATTTGTCCAAAAATAACCTGGTATCCCATGACTCTTGTTCCAGGCTTTTCACTGACTCTTTCCTTATTGGCCAGGTAGGCACTGTCAGTGAGATATGGTCCATGCTTCCAGATTCTGTTATGGAAAGCCTTACTTTTTAAATTACTTTTTCATTGCTGATTTTTTTTCCCATCTAACAGCTAAGTAAACAAGATAGCAAACTCAATGGTGTTTTCATGACCCACTTGATTAGATGGAATTAGAATAATCCTTTTGAAAACTGGGTCTGTTTTAGGCAAAATATAACTTCCATGGAAATTAGATCAATAGTTCAGTTTACAATACTCCCTTTTTTGGTATTCAGTGATCCAGGAAATAGGTGTGGGTGTTTATAGGTTAAAGGTTTAAAAATGTTCTTTATTTTTTGCTGGAAATCTGATTTTAGATTACATTTTTATAAATTATTTATGATAGAAAACTCATCTGTAACTTGTTTTAAATAAGTTTGAATTCATTTTCCAGATTTTGTTTTGCAAGCCAAGAATGACATTGTTGTTGGTGCTAAACTTTCTGTTGCAAGAGCTTTAGTGGAATTTGAAGAAAAAAAAGGTGTCGAAGAGCCAGAGAAAGAAAAATGTGAAAAAAGCATTGAAAAAATAAAAGATGACACAGATAAATATCTGTAAGTGGTCCAAAGTAATACCTTCAATTTTTTTTTTTACAAGATTTCAGAAACTGTTTACGTTGCCTTCTTCCTGGGGCTGAGAAAAAGTGACTAACCCAAAATTATCCAGCTGGCTTGGTGCCTCAGCAGGAGTAAAATTCATGGTCTTGACTCCTTAACCATTACACCAAACTGGCCCTCATAATAGTGAACAGCTCTACTAAATATAATCAAGACATATGAAATCAAGGTGTTCTTTCTTCCTCTAATCAAGCTGACTGGGAAAAAGAATTAGAATGCACAGAATCACAATACACAATACACCTCATGTGTCCTCACATGATGCATTATTAATCTGTGGAATTCACAGTGATGGCCACCAACTTGCATAGCTCTAAAATGGATGAGATAAATTAATCAAGAATAGGTTTATTGATTACTATTAGCCTTGACGTTCTGGGTTGAATACAGCATTAGTATACCTCTGAATACCAGAGAACAATAGCAGAAGAGGGGTGTATGTCTATTTCCTGCCTGCTGAGACCCCAGAGGCATCTGGTTAGCCATGTAAGAAACAAATTTCTGGTTTAAGATGGGCTATTATGTTCTTAATGGGATTTTAAATAGCCTCACCTCAGCACTGTTCAATGTTACAAATTATCTCCCACTTATATTTAGCACCCACATTTTTTTTTTTAAAAAAAGTAAGATCGCTCAAAGTCAAAAGCCACCAGTGGAAGTAGAATAGCTTTAACTAAAATAAAAATAAATGGAATGGCTTGAACTTCTAGATCTGCCTGCTGGAAGGTTTTCTGAGGGAAAAGACATGTCATTTTTATGTGCTGAGAGAATATTTTCTTAGAAGGCAAGCGTATCTGTTGTGTTGACTGTGTATTTTCATATTCAGAGATATATCCTGATGCAACAGTATACGATCTGCTGTTTCACTTTCTTGTAATTTTCTGTAAAACAGTTTTGTGATGCATTCTGTTAGGAACTAGTATATCTCTTACCACATAAATTAGAAACATTTTGTTCTTTATTCAACATTGAAATTATCTTCTTTTTCAAATGATATTTGTATTTTATAGATTGCACATAAATATAAATGCTCCATGTATTCATTTTTATTATGACTCCATGAGAGAAATGCACTTTATATGATGAAACTTTTGTTGTTCATGATTGGTACAATCTGTTTGGCCAAAGTTCACAAAGAGAATGAAAGCCGGAATGTATATGCATTTTGAAGAATGATTGATTAACTTACCAGCACCTCCTTGCCCACTTTCTGTTATTGTTTGTGCACCGCCACAGTGGAAGAATGCTGAAAGTGGAAAGTAGAATACTAATGAAAATACCAGTATATTGATATATTGCATTAATTCTATTGCACAATAGATGGCACTGTTGTTTTCTAAAATATTAAAAAAGTTCCCCAGTATTAGAAACAATCCTTCTAGAAATGCTATGCCATTTCTAACTTATAGAGAGTATTTGCTATCTTAGATATATTAATACCAGGTCTATATATAATACTTCACTGAAGATGAACTATTCATTTTGGTGTCAATAGTATATAACATATTATCTTGATCTAATAATTCTAATCTAATCTAATAAAATTCGACCTTCGTGTGTGTGTGTGTGTGTGTGTGTGTGTGTGTGTGTGTGTGTGTGTGTATACTGCTTTAACATACTCTATTGGGATGCTTTTAAAAACAACTTGGAAGCTGCAAATAGTCCAGAGTGCAGCTAACAGTGTAAACATTAAAACCTGGCCTTGGGAGCACATTATACTTGTACTAGAGGTCCTGCATTGGCTATCAATAAGATACTGTACACAAGTTAAAAGTGCTAATTCTAACCTATAAACCCTTCTATGGCTTGGCACCAGTTATCTTCAGGCTGCACTTGCCGCCTAGAATAGGCCCAGTTTACATAATTTTGGGGGGAGAAACAGCTTGGGAGACGAGGGGGTCAAGGCCAGGAAACACTGCTTGTGGGTGGCCCTTTGGAATGTCCTCCCAGTTGAAATTAGATTCTTCCTCATTCTTCCTTCCTCACTGCTTTCTGCAATCAGCTTATTATCAAGAACTGTTGCTATTTTTTTTTGTTGCCTTTTTGCAATCTCAGCTATCATTCCAAGAGGGTTATTCTGGAACAGATTTTGGAGCTCATAAGTAGATGTAGGGGAAGGAAGAATGAATAAAGATGTCCTTCCACATTTCATACAACTCCATATCCAATCAATGAAACAAACACAAGACAAAAGAAGTCGGATGTGGCTTTTGGAATATTATTTCCATAATAAGGTTTCACTGTTTTTTCCCCCAAACTGTCCCAACCTTTGGAAGGTTGAACACATTCAATTAAATTTCAACAGAAGAAAAGTTGGGTGTTTAAATATATAGATTGCAACTCTGTGAATAATACCACTATAGCTAAGTTGAATACTGTACTGCCTTGTTGGCCAAAACTCCATATCCTAGTATTTGAGGGGAAAAAAACATTATAGCATATTGAAGACATCAAGTAATTTGCAGATCTAATGATATTCAGATCACCCCTCTCTAATTTATTTTTGTGGAGCAAAAAAATTATGACTGTACAGAAAGGTATTTGGGGACAAGTAAGAACATGCTATTTCTGAATAGTGGCATCTGGGATTGATTTATTACAATTAGATTAATTTATTCATGCTTTTAATACAGTAATCTGCCTCCAAAAATGAAGGAGCATTTAATTGCAGAAATAAACCAATTATGTGTTTTAACATTACGGTTTTGAATGTTGTATTTTAAATTCTGGTTTTAGTTCTCTTATGGAGACCTTGGTGCTCTCTGAGTTTCGTTGCTTGCAGACCTTTCATTGCTTAACTAGGTGACATCATTAGTGCTAGTGAGGGTGGGATTTGCTGCTTAATTATCTTCATTAACTTGCAGAGCCACTTTGTTTTTTAAATAGACAATTAAAGATTTAAATCTTTTATATTAATATATTTATACTTAATATGTTTAATATAATAAATATTTAAATATTAAGTGTTTTAAATCAAGAATAAAATTTTATTAATACATAATTAATACATTAGAGCAGGGCTTTTTTTCTCATAGAACACCCAGAATGGAGTTCCGGCACCTTTTTTGGATGGAACCTTGTAGAGTGGGCAAGGCAGGTTGTATGACGTGTGTGAGTTCCGGCACCTTTTTTTTTTTAAGAAAAAAAGCACTGCATTAGAGATATGCTTATAACAGTGGTGGCGAACCTATGGCATGGGTGCCAGAGGCGGCACTCAGAGCCCTCTCTATGGGCACGCGCACCATCGCCCCAGTCCTAGGCCTTCAGCTGGATTTTATAAAACCTTTTCGCTTTAGGCCTCTGCCGCCATGTGGAAAAAAAAAGGTTCAATCAATCAGTCAATTTCAACTTCTTGCGGGGAAAAAAAAAGATCTTGCAAAGTTGGAACTGATTGATTGAACTTTTTAGTCCCACCCAGTCTGCCGTTACCACTGCAGCCACGCCCACCCAATGGGCCACACCCCCCCAATTGGCCACATCCAGCCAATGGTCCACACCCACCCAGCACCTGATGATGCATAAGTGGGTTTTGGGTTGCAGTTTGGGCACTCGGTCTCTAAAAGGTTCGCCATCACTGGCTTATAATATATTTCATACACATATGCCCATACATTTAACAATGCATAACTTCCAAAAGAAAAGTTCCATAGTGTATTTCTAGTTGTCATAGTTCAGGGGTGTTAAACTCGCCATGTCACGTGACATGTCACGACGTATAGCGACTTTTCCCCCTTGCCGGACCTGGGGTGGGCGCGGCTTCCATGTGACGCATTCAGCCCGTGGGCTGGCAGTTTGACACCCCTGGCATAGTTGATATAGCTTATAATTAATATTAAAAAAACATTTTGTGCTACAAGAAACATCCCACTTTCTAGCTATTCTCAGGGAGCCTACCCCCTAGCACATCCCAGTTTTTTTATTTGTGTTTGGATTTGTGCAAAATATGCTTTCCCCTACTTGTCTAAAGGCTGATTCTGTTCGTTCAAGCAATATACAGGAATAAATCTTGACTATTACACTGTTTTAGATCTGTTATCCAAATCACATTGGCCATTGTCTCCCATGGAGTTTATTATGTCATTCATTTCAATGAATTTAAGGCATGTAATTAAATATTTCAGTCCAAGGATTTATGAAACTCAAATTCTTATTAATAGTAGAATAAACAGTGTAACACTTTAAGGTGGTATGCTCTTTTGGAAACTCAGTTTTAATCAATGGCTCAAATCTCTGAAACAAATCACTGGTAATAAGTGAGCCTTGGTGGGCCTCTATCTTTCCAGAAATTCACACATACGGTCCCATCTTAAAACAGAAGCATATCATAGGTCTAAAAAATATGCGTGGCAGCAAATTTCCTATGATTTTGATGAGGACTACAACATTCAGAAAGAAAAAGCTGAGCAGTTTTTTGAAGATGCAGAGTTATATAAAAAATACAGGTCAGTTATTTATACTTGCATATAGTGAATTAATTTTATTCCTTTTATATCTTTTTATTATTACATTCTAAAAATTACACATAATACAATTATAAGGATACCATCTTTTAATAAGAGGGCATCAACTAAAAGAGTGTTTCTGATATAATTGTCCTTGTATCAAACCTGTTCAGATTATATTGAAGCAAAACTGTGTTCTAGGTTGATAATAATTTACTTAAAATTATAATGTCAGTTTGAAAATTAAATGCTTATTATAATGATTTCAGCTCTACAGGTAGTCCTTGACTTACAACCATTATTTAGTCAACATTCGAAGTTACAACGGCACTGGAAAAAGTGACTTATGACCAGTTTTCACACTTATAACCATTACAGAAACCCCAAGGTCACATGATCAAAATTTGAGCACTTGGCAACTGGCATGTATTTATGAGAATTGCACTATCCTGGGTCATAACAGTACCATTTGTAACCTTCTCAGCTGGCCTCTGATACAGCAAAGTCGATGTGGGAAGCCAGATTCACTTACTGACTACCTCATTTACTTAACAACTTAACAACTGCAGCAAAAAGATCATAAAATGGGGCAAAACTCACTTAACAACTGCCTTGGTTAGCAACGTAAATTTTAAGCTCAATTGTGGTCATAGGTTGAGGACTACTTGTACTCTGATGCAATTCTGTTTCAAAACTAAATCTTAATAAACAGTTAAGACATTCACTACATAATTAGAAATAGCTGAAAGTCTAGCACTTTATTCTACCATTACTCTGAGCAGATATTTACTAACCTCACAGATGACACTAAGTCAAATCTGAACACTTGAATTATTAGAATGCTGAGATACTGTAGAGATTAGTCCTTATATTTCTGGCAAGTGTTAAATCCAGCAAAAGAGAAAAACCCATCTCTCAACCCACTCCCTGTTTACTAAATGCAATGAGCAAGGGAATCAGTTTTATCTTTTTTTGAAGGTATCTCTGCAGGTATCTCAACTTCAGAGTCTTAATAATTAATAAGGTTCTGATGCGACTATGAAAAAGTGGACTTTGTAATATCTCAAAATGAAAAAAGCTCCTAAGATATAGTCCTGTAAAAGACAATAAGGAAAACAAAATTGCATAAAAATCTAATAATTATCTAAAGGAAGGATTAATATGTAATGTGATATAACCTCTTTAGAGTTCCATTATTTCATATTTCACAAGAGTTTGAGGAGGTCGTCTTTATTTTTTTGCCAGCTCACTGTCACATATCTTAGAGTTTTATTTACTTTTTTCTCAGTATAGTGTACTAGTGTAATTATTTTAAAAATCAATGCAAGCTACAAAGATTTTGCGCCTGTATCCAGATGTCTTTGTTTGTTGGCACATTTCATATATAGTAAATATGGTGGAACATAATATTACCCCCAGAAAGGTGGCATTTACTCCTGCCAGCTGTACATAAAACTGTTTTATAAGATTCAGTAAATTTATGCCTTTCTCAGGATCATATAGTTGGAAAGAGCCATTTGGATCATTCAGCTTGATGCAGAAATCCAAATTATAAAGAGATTTAGTCTGTCTCATTTTAGGCTTTTCATTCCACATCTTCATATAACCACCTATCCAGTTTTTCCCAACATCTGTGCCCAGTTCCTTTGAATTCTGACTCAGTTTTGATTTCATACATTTGCTGCTGTTAGCATATAATGTAGTATGCATGAGACATTCATTTTTGTTGGTCTTAGGCATCAGCCAAAATTGGCTGAAGAATTCCAGAAAGACCATCATCAACACTTCGAATTTAAAAATGGGAAGATCATCAATTGCAGTTTTCAAAATCTTGTACTGGGTGTGGAGAATACTGATCTTCATTCTGGTACTGAAGTGGTTTTGTTGGAAAAGAAGTGTGATGATGTCAAGCAACATTGGATATGGAAAGAGGAAAGCAGGTATATTTCTATGTATTAGAAATGAGATGGAACATCCAGCCTTACAGCATCCCCAGAAATACCTTCAGTCACATTTTCCATTTGACTTATTCTTGAGTAATACTCGTTGCATGTTTCTTCTTCAGTTTAATTCTGATGTCATCAGAAGTCTCTCAAAATGAAAGCTCAGATAAATGGATTTTAAAAAGCCACAATTATAATCAATAGTTGCCAAAGTCTCACATTTTCATTTTAAATAACTACTTTTTTGTCATAATTTTGGCAAAACCTCCTATTTACCTATACTATATTAATATACAGTTAGATATCTAGAATGACCATACATTTTTCCTTCTGTATCCTTCTGTCCAATGTCTGTCCTTTTCCTGTTGTCCCCTTGCATCGTTACAGATTAGGGACAAAGACTCCATTATGCTATTGTCATCCCTTCACTAATCTCTCTGGCAGATACAATAGATAGAATATAAACCTCCTGAGATGTATACAAAACATCCTGTGATAAAATGAAAATAAATTTATCTGTCATGATTTTAAAACATAATACTTCATTACTTCAGACTCAGACTTTTGTTGCTAGGTCCTTACATCTTGCAATTGATCCAGATCTAGTGCTCGCAGTATCAATGCCCACTGTACTGAATGGATGTCCAAAATTTCCACTGGAAATACAAGAGTGTCCTATTATCCTTCAGGTTAGTAGCATTACTATATATTGTCATCAAATATAGCAAATTATTATTTTAAATCCACAAGTTGCAATTCTATATCAACTATCTGTAAAAATAAAAATATTCCTATATTCTTATAATTCAGTAGCTGAGTTAAGCAACTTTGTCTCCCCCAGATGTTTTGCATTACAAAGTTACTAAACATAAAAATACCTGTTGCCTAAGTTGTTTACTTCTCTAATAAAGAGCATGTTTAATTATTCACATTACTCTGAGCTCAAATGAGAAATTAGTTTTAGTTTTCTTTTAACATTGTTATGAAGTCTTTGTATCCCTGCGGATTAGCTTCTATAACTTCAACTTGCTATCAAGTTGGAGCTCCAGATTGAGGCATGTGGCACCCCCCTCCCCAGCCTCCATTTCACCATCAGAGGCCTTCAGGAAAGGTCTCTGCAGCCAAGAACCGAGCTCTGGATTGATGCTATGGAGGCTGGGGGGGGGTGCTGTGCATGTCAATCCGGAGCTCGATTCTCGGCTGCAGAGGTCTTTCGTGAAGGCCTCTGATGGCAAAATGGAGGCTAGGGGTGATCAGCCACAGAACAAGTGGGCTGGCTGGGCAGGACTGTGAGGTGAGACAGGGGAAAAGACATCCCCCGAAAGTAAGACCTGGTGCCTCTTTTGGAGGCAAAAAAAAAAAAAAAAGACCAGATCTCATTTTCGGAGAAATGCAGTAGCAACACAGAATGAACAAAATACATTCAATGTGTTATCAGATATCTGTAGAGGTTAAAAATTTCCAAAGTCTAGACTCATTGTGTAATCTATTGAAGTGGTCTTTATAGTATTCACTAGATATAACTACTGTATATCATGTTTATCTGTCTCTCATCAAAGTATACGACAAAATTCATATAAACTGACACCTAATACAGGGGTCGCCAACCCGACCCGGATCAGGCCATGCAGGTGAGCCAAACCCCATCCACACACATGTGGGATAAAGGCAGTGTGCAAACCCATGCCGGTCTCTGTTGCCCAAAAGGTTGGAGGCCACTCAGAAATGGGATTCAGATATGTGAATAACCGGTTCCCTGTGTGGATACCGCTTCTGGAAGTCCATTCTAGGCCTGGGCAACAAAAAATTAGCTACTGGTTCTGCCGAAGTGGTGTGAACTGGCTGAATCCCACCACTGAGGCCACTGATCTAATACTGGTTTCATATTCTAGTCCTGTAATTCAGTACTGATAGAGGATAAAATATAGATGGGAAGAAACATATACCTAACAGAGGTGTGTCTATGAATCACTTTTTTCTCTGCTTATCATCTCTGATACTTTAGGCTGTAGGCATAATGGATCCAGAGATGATGGAACAGTACTTGGCATGTTTTGTTTTCCCCTTTTCCTAGACATATACTACAAATTTTATTCTGAAAGTTTAGGGGATTCTTCATATAATTTTTTTAAAATATCATCTGGTTGTGATTGCTTTCTTGATGGGCTTGTTTTATGCAGAGTTTGAAGTTGATGATTTGGAGAAGTGGGAAAAAGTGATATGGCAGATGTTTTTCTTATAATTGGAGTTATTCCATGCCTGGTTCCTTAGAGCTGAAGGTTAAATAAATTGGGTTAACTGTAATTCAAATAGATGGTAGAGAGTACAGAACAGGATTTTTTTCAGTTATTAATAATGGCTTCATCGTGAGCACTCCATTTGTTTTCACTTGAGATACAAATTTAATGAATAAATGTAGTATACCAGAAAGAGAAATGAAAGAGTAATTCCATTCCACAAGTAGATTGCTGCACCAGGTAGCCCAATATAAGTAAATTGTTGCTAAAGGAGTGTCTTAGTCTTATAACACGTTGCAGAGGAATCCGTCCAGAAAGGTTTAATTAATGCTCTCTCTCTCTCTTCTAAAAACAGTGTTAGTGATCTGTTTGTTTTGTAAAATTGGTCTGCTGGGCTGGGCTTTAGAGAAATCTTAGCTTGGACCAGGATGAGTAATATATTCCTCTGTGCTAGCTGCTACCAACATCAAAAAGCAAGATACCTGGCAGCACTCATGTAGGCAATATCATTGTGTTAAATGACCCATGGTTTAATGTGTATTTCATTGTATTAGCCTTACTTTCTGGTAGTCCCAGAAGAAGAGCAATGAAAAAGCAATGGAAGATGCTGGTTTTTTTTTAGAAAAAATATTTTATTAAGAATGTTAATGACAGTAGTAAAAACTAATGGAAACTAAATTTAGAGAAAGAAAAGAGAATGAAAAAAAGAATAGAAAATATGTGAAAAAAGAAAAAGAAAGAAGAAAAAGAATATAATAATTTTTTAAAAAAGAAATATGTAATCTCTACTATAACTCATTCCTTATTTATAAGCAAATCTATAAAACATCAAATTTCAATCCTGGGGTCATCAAAAAGTCCATAAAGAGATGCCAGAATATTGCAAAAATATAAAGTCCTATTTTAACCTTGATAAACTAAACCAACATCATATTCCTTCCTTTTACTTTTAACAGTCTAAAAATCTTTAATTCAATCAAATACAGTCATAGGATTACATTTCTCTTCAGTTCTTCTTTAGCCCAAATTTCTTGAAGGTTTTAACAAGCTTCTTTTATAGATCCAATAAGAAAATATTTTCCAGGTCATTCTCTTGGTTTGTCATTTGTATTTCCCTTTTAATTTTTGAAACTTCACCCAGTTTCTTTTGTATATCTAGTAAAGCATCCTTTCCCAAATTATTCCCTTGTTATTTGCATTTGTAATCCCACATTTTGCATTTCTTCTATCTGTCAGATAAAAGTTGTTCTACATCTGTCATTCCTTTATTAACTACTTTTAGACAGAGTTCATCTATAAAACTAGACATCATTACTGATAGTGTTGATATTGTAGTTATTATCTTCTGGCTCCATTCTTCAAAACATTTCCTTTAATATTTCTGATGTTGTGACATTTTGTGTCATTTTGTAAATACCAATAATAGCATTTTTTAAGTTTTGTTTAAAATCTTTAGTCCCTTCTAGTGTCCCATTTCTAAAATCATCACTTATATTTCATTATGACTTACAATAACCAGAACAGCCAACATAAATCTGTTTGCAATAAGAAGTTTATTTTTGTAATTGTCCACAGTCTTATTATAGTAAAAGTCAACATTCCAAATTTATCTGAACCCTTAACCTATTTATAACTTTATTAGATCAAAATCCCATCTACCTGTTGTTCACTGTTTATTTCAATTTTTTAAAAGTTCTTAAGCTTGTAATTTATTTGTACAAATTTTATATGCTAATATTGTTAAGTACCAGAAGCATACTAAAAAGATAAAGGGGTATATTGTCTGATTACCTATGTTATTTTAATTTTAAAATTGTAATTAAGAGTCAATTATCAGCTGAAAATTATTGAAAATGAAAGGCAGGACAAATATTTTATATTTTGACAGAAATACAAGCCACATAATTATGGAGCTGCCAACCAAAAATGGAATTTCACAGAAACAAAAGTTTTTAGTGCCTTTTATAGCACAACATTGGATCTAGAAATTACGGCAGCAAACTATGCTTCTATTTGCACATTTACCATAACCAAGACAGAAAAAATTGACCAACCAGTAAGTAAAGAGAAAGAAAAGAAAAATGTAACTCCACTATGATGGGTAATAAAGACATAACTTAACTTATGAAGTATTTTAATATTCTTTTAAAAGTTCTTTCAAAAGTAGCATGATTCATGCCCATTTGTTTATAATGATGAAACATTAATTATAGTCCATTCTAGTTCTACATCAGGGGTCTTCAAACTCGGCCCTTTTATGACTCATGGACTTCAACTCCCAGAATTCCTCAGCCAGGCACGCTGGCTGAAGAATTCTGGGAGTTGAAGTCCATGAGCCATAAAAGGGTTGAGTTTGAAGACCCCTGTTCTACATTAATCTGCTTTTCTTTAAAAGCATAAAAATGTTTAAACAGAAATTCAAATGTAAAATGCCCCTTGAAAGCTTTTTAAAACAAAGCAGTCATTTCTAAAAATTCTTTTAAAATTCACTTTTGTGAATTTTAATCTTCTAATATACCTTTTAAGATGCATTATATATTTTAACCAAAAAGACAACACAAAATTCAAAGAAGTGGATTGTTATATTTTCCAATTAAGCTAAGATGGAAATCCAAAAGTTACAGTATCTTTTGTTTCAAAACTATGCAGTTTAAAAATAAACGTTCTAGTATCAACTCAGATTATAGAATTTTACTGATAAATATACACACAATTAAAAAGGGGAAATTGTGAATACTAAATCTGAAATATTTCATATTTAAATAACTACGCAAAAAATAGAAAAATTGTTCTGCAGTATTTAATTTAAAATATTTTGACTATTTTTTTAAAAACAACAACAACAGGGCTACTATTTTCTTTCACCTTGTGGAAAGAAAAAAATAATGATATGTTTGGCTTGTGGAAGGACCCTGAGAGGAAAGAAAGAACTGAAGAAATTGCTCCCTGGGACTATATTTTCCTGTGCCTCTGGGTTCCAGGACAGAAATAATTTACCCTTTTGCCCTTTTAAATGCCTTGATGTTAATAAGGTGAGTTAAGCTTTTCACATATGTACACTGGAGATAAACAAATAACTTGCCATATTATAACTTTATCTTTTAGATGGTTTGTAAATAGTGAAGTATTTGTATTTGAACAACATTATAAAAAAATAAAATTAAATACCATTTCTTTCTGGCTTTAGTAGTGACTATTTGCTTTAGGCTAGGTTTGAATCCAAACCATCATCACAAATTTTGTCTTTATTTTTTTTAAAAAAAGATAATGCTATTTATGCTAGAGAACATGTTGATTTTAAGCAGTATTTTAAAGATTTTAGTGCTGAACTCTGATTTTGAAAATGCTGAAATGAGTTGAAATCATGCTTGGATTAATTCTTACCTTAACCTTAATCATAATAATTGTGAGGCAGGCCACAATTGTTCTCAATTCCACCTGTGAATTGAGAACAATTGTGGCCTGCCTTACAATTATTATGAATTAATCTTCATGTAGACGAACAGGAAGTGTGACTAATTATCTTTTATCTTGTACTTACATATATATCTGTTAAATGACTGTCATTTATTGTAGCATGATTCAGAAGGGAACTGAGTTAAGCAAAAAATAACCTCTCCCCCTGCAGCTTACCATTCCATTATTTTTTTTAAAAAAGACCTATAGTTAAGAGTATAACCCCTTGGGATGCAGAAAATCCTGATTGCCACTACAGTAGATACTATTATAGTAGCTACAAACATAGTCCATTCAGCAGCTATAAGAAATAATCGAACTTGGATATAATTACATACCTTGAGAAATTGCCATGGGTATATTCACTAGGTACATGGTAGAAAAGTCAGCAGTTTTTTTCTAGCTGTACGTTTTATTTGGGAAAGAAGGATTTGAAATCCGAGTACTATAATGTAGAAGCAATTTTCTTTTGAAAAGGATTGTGTAAAAGATTTGAGTGGGTGGGTAATCTTAAACATCTGGGGAGATTAGCAATTAACATTAGTTCAGGAGTTTCTATTCAATTAAAAAAAAGCAGTCCATTCACTTCCTGTTTTACTTAATGGCATTTGAGAAAATAGCAGCTAAAAATTGATTTTCTACTACTTTCTTTGATGCATATAGTATGTCTTAACTTGTATGATTTAGTTATATCATTTTTTGCAGTAATCTATCATGTAGTTATGCATCAAGGGTGGTTAAACTAACCATTTTAAATATATAACTTCTGGCAATGTTTTTATAAAAATTCAATTCTGAATCCTCTGTAATTGGTATGTGTGTAAAGGGATATTTGCCTAGTTTTATTTTTTGTCTATCTTGTATTTTCTCCACTTTGTCATAAAAGTATAATGTTTGAAATTCAAATTTACATTTTTATTCAATTTGGTTACCTTTTAAAAAGTAACTTCACTAAGATTACGATAAAACTGAAGTAAGGCTAACATTTTGTTTTGTTTTATCGTGGAGATTGATTTATTCTCTGACAAAGCTGAATCCACCCTGCATTATTTCGAAGAAGTTCTAGCATCCTTAAAGAATGAAACCTCCTTGCAAGTCATCTCAGAAAAGATATCTGCAGCTCTAGACCAAAAAACAGTGAAAATAATTGCATACAAAAATGGAAATGGATACCAAAATGGGCAACTAATTGTTGCTCACACATTCCCGAGGGTAAGTAACAATAACCCAAAGAGGGAATTGTAATTGAATTGATGAGGACAAACGGTATGTCTGAGAGAGTAAGATTTAAAAAGTATATTACCAGTTTGTACATGCTGGGGGCGGGGGGCGGGATTCTAATGCTGTAAATCTACAAGTGTCTGCCTGGAGATGTCAGGTCAAACCAGGGTATGGAAGAACTACTATGGATCTCTAGCATAACCAAACAGCATTGGAGGAAGGAAGAGCTGTCTCATTGCAGGTAACACATTAAAAGTAATATTTCTACAATTTACTAAGAGTTAATAATCTCACGTTTGTACATTTACCCTCTCTTGTTTCCAAATGTTTCCCCGAATAGCAATAGAGGACTTGTTTCTCTTGATGAAAAAAAAGGTGTTGAAGGCTTCTGATATTACTTGAATGTATAAATTTAATTATAAATATGCAGAGTGATCACCTCGTGAAGCTGCAAGCATTTGCAGGCAGTACATGTCTTGAAAACCAGAGATTTATACGTTAAGTGGGAAATCCAGTGAAGATTTAGGAAAGGAAAATTATATTAGGGGCTATTTAGTCATGCAAACAAAATTGATATAAGGTCTCCAGAATCTTAAAGGAAGAGTGGAATGCAAATGTAATATAGCAACCTTGTTAGAACAATATCAAAATGAGAATTACAATATGATAATTTATTTTTGTATGTTGTTAATTATGTGTTTGAAATATATACATATACACACATATATTTTCCTTTATGTAGTTGCTTTCATTATGTACAAGACGTCTTGAACTTAGTAGGACAGCTTGCAAGCTATATAACAGTGAAGGGACCCTGATCCTGACAGTGCAGGATTTAGTCTTGTGTGCAGCAAATGATTACCTCAAAAAGCAAGAAACTGAAGAAAGAAATGAAGAAGCCATTTCTGATACTGGCCTTAAACAAATTGCATCTGTGTTTTCAAGGAAAGGTAAAATGTGACTTTCCATATCTTGCCTATTAAAAGTATCTGCAATCAGTAATTAACCAGCAAAATGAATCCTTTTTGGAAAAAAAAATATATGGAACAGTTTTCTGACATGCTGCCCAAAAGTCTCTGATGTTGTTTTATTTATTTATCTTGCCTATTAAAAGTATCTGCAATCGGTAATTAACCAGCAAAATGAATCCTTTTTGGGGGAAAAATATATGGAACAGTTTTCTGACATCCTGCCCAAAAGTCTCTGATGTTTTATTTATTTATTTATTTTTAAAAACCTCATTGTTAGTTTGCTTTGGTTTAGTTTTAGATGTTTATAAGTTTGCCATTTTTACCTTACTTTTCACAGTGCATCTTTAGTCTTTTATTTCAGAAGTATTGTGCACAGTTTTGAGAGCATTTAGCAAAAAGGACAGTGTATGCAAATAAAAGGTTTGTCTATATTTCAGCTTATGTATAAGCAGACTTTGACTTGATTCTTTGAAGTGTATCTTGAATAGATGTGTGGGCTCTTTACTTGCTCAGAGCCCTGTTAAAGAATCCTCTAGAGCAGGGGTGTCAAACTTGCAATGTCACATGACGTGTCGCAACGTATCGTGACTTTTTTGCCATTGCCGGCAATAGGGTGGGCACGGTTTCACTAAGATGCATCTGGCCCGTGGGCCAGCAGTTTGACACCCCTGCCTCTACAGCAAAATGATATTGGTGTGGGAGGTGGGTGAGTTTGCTGTTTTATTTACTCTGATTTTATTTTGTTGGTTTAAGCAAATAACTCATTTAACTCCATATTCTGTATACGCTGGTGGTCAATCATATGCATTCATAAAGCTCATAAAGACAGACAGGAGAAGTCCAAGATGTTGTAGTCTTTTTTCATGGAAAATATTATAAACCTCTAATCATTTTGAGTGACCTTTTCTGTACCTTCTCCACTTCTTTGCAGTTACATCATTTTTGAAATGTGGTGGCATTACTTAACCGGTAGTTTTATTTTAAATTCTCTTCCTAATTATCCTAAGCATGGAATTTGCCCTTTTATAACAGCTACATAACTGAACTGTCCACAAAAATGCCAAGATTCTTTTTTGAACCAATCCAGGTCTCGCTAATGTTTATGTGAAGTTCTGCTTGTTTTGTACCAATGCACATCATCTTTTATTGAAAGAGATTTGCCATTTGAAACCCACTTAGAGATCATTTTGAAGGTCTTTGCAATCCATTTTAAAAATTGTATTACCTTGACAATTTGATGACATCAGTAAATTGGAAAACCTTACCCCTAAATCCAGATTGTTTATTAATCAATTAAAAGTATCACTCTTTTTACTTAAATTAATCTGTAGCACACTTTGCTTTAAATATCTCTCCTGTTTAAAAATTATTCAATTATTCATCTTTTTTTTCTTAATCATTAGCCAGTTACCAGTCCATGACATGACAAGTGCTCGTCCTCTAAGTTGATTTTAAAAAATGGTGAGGTAGTTTGTGAAAAGCTTTTTGAAGTAGAGTTTTTAGATTTAAAAAATGTGGAAGATTACTGAAACAAAATGCATATCAACATCTAGCTCAAGAATTTCAAATAAAACTCCAGGTTCATTCCATCTCTGAAAATCTTACTGTTTATTAGATATACTGCATGGTAACGTCAAAGTAAAACTAAATCTGATGCTCCAACAACAAATCATACACTTAAACAATCATTTTCCCAGCCAAACCCCCAGCGTCCCCCATAGTCCATATAACAAGTTCACTTTTTTATGGGAAACATCTGCTTCAAATCCACACCTGTTATGGTGTCCTTCAAAAGGTTTCAGGCTCTCAAGGTCTTCAACAGTATCTTGAAGTTTTGTTTCTCCATCTAACCCACTCAAAAGTAACACCTCCCCTCCTTATTGTAAAGGCAAGTTGAAACGTAGAGGCACGTAGCTGCCAAAGTTTTGTCCTTGACAATGTATTGTTGCAGAAATCTTATTAGTATCCTTTCAAAAAGGTATTTGTATGTTTGATCATATTCTTTAATAAAACATTGTACTATTTAACTCAGAGTGGACATTAAAGTAATGGGACATAAATTCCTATGTATTATAGAACTTGAAGCAACTGTAGTTACTTGTAGTTTTCAGATACACTCAGAAACAGATTCTGGTTTTAAAACTAAGTTGCATATTTTTCTTGGAAGCAATTTCACATTTATAATCATCAGATGTATACCATCTGGGCCCAGCTATTTGTTTATTTTTAATTCATCCATTTCTTACTCTTGCTCCTTCTGTCTGTTCATTCTAACCCTTCTTGAAAAAAGAGCTAAGGCATATCAATGAAGACAGAAGCAACAAATTAAGTTTTTCTGCCGTTTTCCTTTCCTTTATGTCAACCAGCACCTTTTTCCACTGCTTTATGTGAGGGTGCTCTTTCTGTTTTTTTTTAAACTTGAGTGAGACCATCTTGCTATCATTTTTGCTATATTGCTAGCATTTCTTTATGCAGACTTAACAAAAGAGCTTTAAGAGCTCTTTATAATAGAGAAACTTCCTGACAGTGAGAACAATTAACCAGTGGAACAACCTGCCTCCAGAAGCGGTGAATGCTCCAACACTGGAAGTTTTTAAGAAGAGACTGGACAGCCATTTGTCCAAAATGGTATAGGGTTTCCTGCCTGAGCAGCGGGTTGGACTAGATGACCTTCAAGGTCCCTTCCAACTTTACTATTATTATTATTATTTAACAGCAGATTCAATGTCTACAGAGGCCTTTATCTGGACTGACAGCTACTGCTTAATTCAGTTTCTGCAGCACTCCTCAGATTATCAATTCAGACTAATTCCATATCCTCTCATGCAATACATTGATCCTGGAGGTGATATGTTATTCCCATCTCAACAGAATGTTTTTGGCTCCTATTTTTTTCTGGCCATTTCCACTATGTTAGAACATTTTCTCAACACTCTAGATCAATGTTTCTCAACCTTGGCAATTTTACGATGTGTGGACTTCAACTCCCAGAATTCTCCAGCTAGCGTTGCTAGCTGGAGAATTTTGGGAGTTGAAGTCCACACATCATAAAGTTGCCAAGGTTGAGAAACACTGAAAGATGTTAACAAGATCTTGGCCATGCACATTGCTGTAACAGCCTTGATTAATCAAGATGTATATGGAAGAAGGGCTTTCTGCCAAAGATATTTCTCAGCAATAGCAGTGTGCCAAAGTGGATTCTGTATACACAGAAAACTGTTTCTGCGTATATACAAATATGTAGTTGACAATTTGGAAAACCACAATTACAGATTAACAGCCTGTAGTAGAAGATGAAGATCAGTTAGTTGCTAATATGTATAGATTGTCTGAATACTCTTAATTGTAGGGCAACAGATAAATTCTGAAAAAGAATTATTCTCTCTCTCTTTCATCTATTGTAGGGAATCATACTTGCAACAAGTATTGAAGTTCACAGTTGCACCGTTTATTTTTAATGGAGAAACACACATATTTATAACAATGGAGAAAAGCAGCTTTGTTAATTTGTCAAATTTTTGAAACATATCGATTATTGTAGTTGTTATAATACTCCTAAGAGGGGGTGAAGGGGTGCTGGGAAGTTAAGTGTTTAGCCAAACAAACAATATAACTGGACAATGCTTTAAGGTTCCACTAAGGAGAAATTTCCTGACAGTGAGAACAATTAAGTGGAGTGAATGCTACAACACTGGAAGTTTTAAAGAAGAGATTGGAAAACCATTTGTCTGAAATGGTATAGGGTTTTCTGCCTGAGCATGGGGTTGGACTAGAAGACCTCCAAGGTCCCTTCCAACTCGGTTATTCTGTTCTGTTCTTTGTTTGGACAATGCTGAAGCACTCTGTGAAGGTGCTTAGAATGAAATATTGCAACCTAGAGCAATGAAATAGTGCAAGAAGCTTGTTGGATAAGAAACGAAACATTTTCTTCTTCCTCAAGGAAAAAATAGTCCAGTTGCCTTTTGAAGAAGAAAAAAAGCACCTTTGAGACTTTAGCTAATCAGGATCGAAATACTAGCTGTCGGCGAGTTAGCCTGCAATGCTGCATTCTAACTACTACACCACCACTGCTCCTAATTCCTTAGCAAAAAATGTTTTAGTGTTTAAATGCCTAGTGTTGTTGGAAACTCAGTATATTTTTGGGTGTATATGTTTAATGCCAAAATGGCATGGTCATAGACAACCAGAATTTGATATGCTCATCCCAGATGGGCAGACTTTGGGTGTCCCATGCACTTATGAGAAGAAGGGGATGGGTTCCCTAAAGTAGTTCTTCTCCATAGTAGCCCTCACATCATAGAATAGTCTCCCCCCCCCCCCCCAGATTCATATTGTTCCCACATTGGAATCTTTCGTGAAGACTTTGAAGATGGAACTCTTCCTCTGGCTATTTGACACCTAATAATGTTATTAATAATTTGGGTACTGCCATGGATTTGGTAGTGCATTTTACCTATATTTTATGTGTTTTTTTAAAATTTCGGCATGTGGTTATACATTGCAAAACTTTGAAAGTCAACTTGATGCCAGCAGTAAATAAATTCAATAAGTATAGAATTAGAAAATTGCACACTTTAAGAAAACTGTAAAGTAAAACAGAATTCTCATGAAATCTTTCTTTCTCTCTTTACACCAAGATAAGAATAAGAACATCAACTTTACATCATCAGAGATAACATCAGATATTGATCATTTGGTGCTCAGCAGCATTCTTAGAAATCCAGTTGAGGTCTGGGTTTCCAGTGGAGAACCTTTTCTACCTTTGGATAGTAAGTCATTAAACAAAAAAGGAAATGTTATAAGAGCCTGACATTTCTATCTGTTTTCCTCTAAATGGCTGATATCCTGCCCGTCAAATTACACATTCATTTTCATAATTCAGTGAAGAACGTAAATGTCCAAAAACATAAATGTGTATATAATTCATCTCTAGAGTATAGAAACAAAATACTAAATATACTTTGCAAAATAATAGATTATTATCAATGGAAAAATTACAGAATATTTTTATTTATTTTTGTCATCTCATTCCTGAACATTCTTCAACTATTTACCATATTTATTCAATAGGTGGAAGATGAGTATGGATTTAAGACAAATCCCATACTAAAAAGGAACTTAGGCAGAAAAGAATTTATGAAACACAAAAAGTTAGGTTACTACCCAGCTTCTCTACCTTGCTCACAAGAATGCTAAATCTCAGTTGAAGATTTTCTTAAATATGTATCTGTGATATGAATAAGTAGCATTTTATGTGGTATATGCACATACATATATGTACACATGAACAGACACATGTATACATACACATACATATACATCATACACAGTCAAGAAGCATCACAAAAAGACAGCTTAGACAAAAAGATACTATTAAATTAATAAGTACTAATTCAACTTAATTAGCTATTCACACAAAAACTATCAACTATTGATTTATATATGTATGCTGAAATATACAGACTTAGATTCTGCAGAAATTTGAGCTCTGCAAACATAAACCTATAAATTCTGATTCTTTAGGATTGAATCAGTTTTACTGTCACCTGTAAATATGTGCTGCTATAATGGAGCATGTAAATTGCTTTGGACACTAGGAAAGATAACTTTCCCTCCCTTGTTTTTATACACATGTGTGTATGTGAAAGATCCAATCATCTTTCCAGACCTTTAGATGCAAAATCATTTTTTGGGGGGGAAAACTGTACCAAAAACTATATATTTTTCATTACAGCTTTGCAAAACACAGAAAGGCAAATAAAACAGAAATGGCTAGAAAAAGATAAAATTCTGGCAGACCTTAACGCAATGAAACACAAAATGAGACAACTGCAAGGTCAGTATAGTGAAAGTTGATTTCATTGTAATTACATTATTTTTAATAGTATAATATCAACATGAGACAACAACTTTTAATATTAGTCCACGTATCAAAAACTTCTTGTTGACATTTTTCAAGCTGACATACTTTGTAATAAAGATACCGATGTTCTCAGTTTATGGTATTATATTAACATTAATGAAAACTCACCCTTCTCTCAGTTTATGGCATTATATTAATGTTATTGAAAACACATCCTTCCTTCTGTTACACAAGGACTATCCAGCATGACTGGTATGCAAGGTTTTTTAACTAATAATTTTTGAGCTCCACATCTCAGAGCAAATATGGACTTCAAAATTGCAACCACAGATCCTACAGAGAACAGCTTTAGATTTTATTAAGGAATAATACAATGCAATCATGTTAATGTGAAAATTGTAATTATTGGATTATTGCCATTTGTTCCACTGAATTAAAATTCTTTCCCATTTTTTAAAAAGGTACTCTAAAACAATTCTTATTTTAGGTCGTCGTATAACAAAATATAAAGCTGCTGATTTGGTGCCCACTAAGAGCCCTTTCCAACCTGTGGTAGTAGAAGGAGGCTGGACAGAAGAAACTCAAGAAGAGATGAAGCTCATGGAAACTATACAACATACAGAGGTGTGAATGTATACTTTGTGCTACTTGATTTCCTGAAAAATGAACTCTTTAGATCTAAATGCATTAGAAAAATATTTGTGACCTGCTTACCCAAGAAATTGTCTGAACTATGACTTCCTTGTCATAGTGAGAGAGAGAGATATGATTAATTTACATTATGTAGGATTGATCTTGGAAGCAACATGTATTCTTTTTTCTTGTTTCTTATCTAAACATTTTAGCTACATGTTTCACATTCCCGTAATCCACATATTATTCTTGAGAAAAAGGAATGTGGTAGTCCCTCCCCCGAGACTGCAGTTTTCTCATCTTGAAATAAATTTTAGTTTATAAATGAAAGCACTGTGTTTCAAACAACTGTTTTCATTAAATCTTTAATAAATAATCACTATGAAGGAATTGGGAAAAGAGCTGTACAGTATGTTGTATTTTTAGAAGCACTGTAAAGTATAGAACTATAAATATAACTTCTTATAAACTCTGTTTAATAAGAATCTTTTGGGTCAATAAGCATATTTGAAAGTTGTGGGTGGTCTCACAAAATGATTGCATGAAGGAGGCTGTCATTGTGGGCATGACCAGTTACCAAACATGAGTTGCTCCTTGTCATATTTTCTTATTCCCAGGCAGTTCTTGCCAAATAGGGGGACATATATCCAAATAGATCACAATCATGGACAAGGTTGGGCTAGATACTGCCCTCCCCCTCACTTACAAGTGTGAGAGGTCTGAAGACGAGGATCCAGATTTTGTTGAGCTATCAGATTCAAAAGAGCTTAATATTTAATGTTCAAACAAGTTTAAACATTAGGCTGCTAATAATCTCTAATCAACTGTATAAATACACAGTATCAAAGTAACATAATAAGTGATGGCGAACCTTTTACAGACCGAGTGCCCAAACTGCAACTCAAAACCCACTTATGTATCATCGGGTGCTGGGTGGGCTTGGCCAATTGGGTGGGCATGGCTGCGGTGGTAACGGCAGACTGGGTGGGGCTAAAATGTTCAGTCAATGAATTCCAACTTTGCAAGATCTTTTTTTCCCCGCAAGAAGTTGAAATTGATTGATTGAACCTTTTTTTTTTTTGCACATGGCGGCAGAGGCCTAAAGTGAAAATGTTTTTAAAAACCCAGCTGAAGGCTGGAGCAATGGCGCACATGCCCACAGAGAGGGCTTTGCATGCCACCTGTGGCACGCGTGCCATAGGTTCGCCACCACGGCACTAGATGCTCTAAAGAATGTATAGGACAGCTCTAATGAGCCATTGTTTACTGGAACCACCAAATGTGCACATCATATAAGCTTCCATACTTTGATGTCTATGGGAGAGCAAGGGTGATATACATAATGCATACATATGTTATGGTGTCATGATGAAAACCCCACCCTTTTTGTATTTGCGTTGCATTGTTGCAGGCACACATTTTGCCACCTGGATGAAATCTTGGTTTGCTGCAGATGTCATGACTCCAGTTTTTTTTCTCTGACCCACATTTGTCTTCAGATCTTCACATGGAAGATTCAATTTCTGTTTGGCTTCAGTGAATAAAAAGTGTTCAGGACAACCTCCCACCCAAAAATTGAGATAATGCCTTAAACCAGTGGTAGCAAACTTCTATGACACGCGTGCCAGAGGTGGCACTCAGAGCCCTCTCTGTGGGCATGCGTGCCATGCCCCGGAGATGGCAACTGTCCCTCTTCAACCAGCCACCTGCTAACTCGCCGAGGTCCCACATGGCCGGATGCATCCCAGCATGGCTGGTTTCCCTCCCTCCCCTCCCGTCCCTCCTGGTCTCACATGCTCTCCTTTTCCTGGGCACGACCCACTGCATCGCTTCCTCAACTGTTAGCCAGCCATCCAGCTCAGAGGCTGCTTCTTTGAACTGCTGGTGGTGGGCTGCGGAGCCCCAGAGTTTGCCAGTTGAGGGGCCGGCAGGCTGTGGCTGCTGACGGACACCATCGGCCCCCATGCACTCGCTGGCCTCTGTGTGCGGGGGTCAATGGTGTCAGGCAGCAGCTGCCCCAGCCCTTGCCTTGCCCCATGGCAATGGCACCCCCACCCTGCCTCACCTCACCCCGCAGGATGAGCCTCCTGCCCATCGCCCCACCTGCCAGAGACCCCCTGGATCATCCCCAGCCCTGCCCATTCCCCACAGGCATACCTCCCCACGAGCAACACCTTGGCCACACCCACCCAATCTACCATGACCACCACAGTCACGCCCACCCAATGGCACCCGGCAATAAATAAGTGGGTTTTGGGTTGCAGTTTGGGCACTCGGTCTCTAAAAGGTTTGCCATCACTTCCTTAAGCCATTGTTGCTTAAATAGAAGGATAAATATCAGTGTTCATAATTCTAATGTAACATATTTTTGTTGCATTATATACATTTCGTGTAGCTTTGCAAAATATAAACCACCATACAGAGTCAACCATTGATTCTAACTCCATGACTGTGATTATGTTTCACACTAGATGCACCTTTCAGAGCTTGAAGCACTGCAGTTCCAAAGAAGTTTTGCCTTTTCTCCTAAATTACTTGCCAAAAATGACAAGTGTCTCTACAAGCAGCCCACAACCAAAAGAGTCTGGGCTTACCCAAACGGAAATATACCTGACAAGGGAGCACATGTGTGGGGGAAATCTATGATAGAGGTAAAGCAGGAAACCTTTACTTTAAATGAATAAAGTAAGGAAATAAATATTGGGGATTGCTCCTTCACTGCTACATCATAGTAGTGAATATACATCAATTGCTTACAAGATAACTCTATCATGCTCACCATATCACTGTTTTTCTTTTATTATTATTATTATTATTATTATTATTATTATTATTATTATTATTATTATTATTATTATTATTATTATTATTATTATTATTATTATTATTATTATTATTATTATTATTTATTGAATTTATATACTGCCCTGTCTCCCTTACGGGACTCAGGGCGGTGAACAAGCGATAATAAAAACCACGATAAATATACACAAACAAAGGTTAAAACAAAGGTTGGAGATAGACGATGGATGCTTTTTTAAAAAAGTTTTTTATTTATAATACAGTTAAAACAAAAATGGACATAACGTGACATTCCAGAGTAAATATTCCTAACAATTTGTTCCTCTTAATACATATAATTCTTGATCTCTATATAAACATATTCTTTTATACAATACAGTTATACATACAGTTATATATATTTCTATCTTAACACTAACTTAAAACCCGAGCAGTTCTCCTTAATTCACACCAGTAATAAAATTTGTCCCAGATTTCAAAGTAATCTGATTCTGTCTTATCCTTCATTTCCATTGTGAACCTATCCATATCAGCACACTATAAAATTTTATATAAAATCTCTTCTTCTGTTGGGATTCCTTTATTCCTCCAGTTTTGAGCATACGCCAATCTAGCAATGTGAATGTGTAACATCAAATAAAATACCCCTTTGTTGTATTTCTGCGTGGTTATGCCTAGTAAGAAGAGTTCTGTTTTTAACTCTACCACTAACATTAATATTTCTTCCAGCCATTTTTTTATCTTATTACAAAAGTCACGGGCTTGTGGGCACTCCCACCACATATGGTAGTATGGTAGTATGTCCCTATTGCCAATTTACATTTCCAACACTTGGAAGAAACATTTGGATCCATTTTAGCTAATCTTGTGCGAGATGCCAGACGATGGATGCTTAAAAACAAATCTTCACTATTGATCATGCTGGCTAGACACTGAGCGATGCATTTCATCAACTTATGAAATTTCTGTGTTGATTTCTGTGCTTATACAATTATACAGGTAGTCCTCAACCTACAACCATTTGGTTAGCGAAGATCCATAGTTGCAATGGCACTGAAAAAATTGGTGTATGATCGAATGTCTATGGAGATTCTCAATCATCCAGATCATGATTGTTCCAAAGCACCTTTGGGTGATTGTGACCATTTTTCAGACTTACAACTATTGCAGCATCCCCATGGTCACGTGATTAAAATTCGGATGCTTGGCAACTAGCATGTATTTATGATGGTTGCTGTTTCCAAGGGTCAGGTGATCGCCTTTTTCGACCCTCTGACAAGCAAAGTCAATGGGGAAGCCAGATTCACTTTATGTGTCACTAACTTAACTGCAATGATTCACTTATCAACTGTGGCAAAAAAGGTCATAAAATGGGGCAAAACTCGTTTTGCATAGCAATGGCAATTTTGGGGTCAGTTGTGGTCATACATCGAGGACTACTTGTATAACTTGTATAAGTTGTATAACTGTAGACAAAAATTGTATAATTTTTGTACTTATGGACTATATACTGTACTTGAAGTTACTCTGTGTCAATTTAGATAATTTTCTGTATTTCTTACATTCCTCACATGTGTACAATCCGATTTCTCCTTAAAACAGGAATTTAAAAAAAATCAAACACTTGATCAGCCTTTGATCATATTGTATGAACAAAAGAGTAGTTTAAAGGGAATTAGGAGTAACAAATTAATTTTGATTGTGAAGAATTCCAGGTTAGTTGTTCCTTGCAGTATAAATTTCATGGCATGAGATTCTGACAGTAGACATGGAAGCTTTAATGACTTGCGAACAAGTACTGTTTGCACTTTTATATTTTAATCTGAAGCACTGCATGGTCCTAAAGTAAACAAACACACATATACACACTGATATGCATATACATAAGTGCTTATATTCTCATTTCTTTTTGATATAAGCAAAAGCATCACATTGCACCGGTGTCAGAAGCATCAAGACACTTTCAGGTTGAAAGGATTAGCCGGTGACATTACCATTGCCCGGGGGGACAACCAGTTGGGGGCTCCTGACAGGAGCTGGAGCAAAGAACGGGAGCTCACTCTACCCCACGGCAGCACTTGTGTCTCAAACACGGGCTTGCTAACCTCCAACCCAGCATCCTAACCATATGAGCCATTGTGCCCCTTTAAGCAAAAACATAATCTTATGCAAAGCAAAAGATTAATAAGTATTAAAGAGAAAAAATTAAAAGGAGATAAGAGAAAAGAAAACTATCCATGAACACCAACACCATTCATTATACTTCTCCGTCCTTGTTTGTGCAAGCACTCCCCTTTTTTTCTGTCAGGTTTACTATAATGTCCAAGTATAATATTGACAACTTTATACCAATGTATTTGTTTTTAACTTAGTTGTAAGTTATGGCTGAAAAAAAAAATCAACAATTGTGCAGCTAATTCCATATAAATGTTTTACAGCTGGGGTGTCTCTGCTTTGGCTGATAATTTGAAAACTGTACATTCTCACTTACTGTCAAAGAGACTTCTGAATAGTAATGCAGTTTTAATATTTCAGCTACTTGACAGTTGTACAACTCATCTAAAAATGTCTCAGCCTGCAAAAATATTATATACACCTGATGGACACCAGCTGCAATCATGGGAAGAAATAGAAAGAGACATGATTGTTTGTGTTTCGACAGGACATGCCTTTATGAGCCAAAAAGGTAGTTTACTTAAATATTAAAATGACCATTGGAATTTCTTGGCAATTTTCTACATAATTAAAGTGTCATAATCATGAGATGGCTTGTAATTTTTAAACGTGGGTTTGCATATCATATTTATGGGTAGGAATACTGCCCATAATGAGGTTTTTCTTCTCCTTCTGATCTAAGAGCCATGTCTGAATCTGGCTTGGCTTCTGGAAGTTTTAAGTGGAAGGTTTCTGAATAATGCTCAAGTTTACAGGAGACAAACAAATGTAGTTATAACTATATAAAACAGCCTTAAATTAAAATTAACTATACTTTTTCATGTTTTAAGACATAATTAGAGAAATCAGTTTCATTCCTGATATATACATTTTTTTTGTTTTTTCAGCTGTAAAGCATGAAATAGAAATTAGAGCTCATTATGCAAGAATTCGGAAGCAGCAAGGTCCGGAATCTACCAATATCGTTGTCTCACCATCAACAAGAGTTATAGACAAGGTTGTACCACATACAATTTTATGTGATTGTATTATGTACAATTGTATAACAGTAACCATCATCATCATCATCTCATCATCAGTGCTTTTTTTGTAAAAAAAAAAAAAAAAAAGTGCCAGAACTCACACATGTCATACAACCCGCCTTGCCTGCCCTACAAGGTTTCATCCAAAAAAGGTGCCGGAACCCCGTTCTGGGTGTTCTATGACAAAAAAGCCCTGATAATAATAATAATAATAATAACAATAACAATAACAATAACAATAATAATAATAATAATAATAATAATAATAATAATAATAATAATAATAATAATAATAATAATAATAATAATAAAAAATTACAAAAGGCGGCCTTACTAGGAACTGCTTCCATCCTGCAAGGATATCTGTAATACCATCAAACATCCACATCTGCCTATCCCAGGTCCTTTCGTAAGGACTCGATAGGTAGAAAAAATTGCCAAATCCAATCTGAATATCTGGCTGACTGTGTGATGATCAATAATAATAACAATAACAACAACAACAACAACAACAACAACAATAATAATAATAATAATAATAATAATAATAATAATAATAATAATAATAATAATAATAATAATAATAATAATGTTGGAAGGGACCTTGGAGGTCATCTAGTCCAACCCCTGCTCAGGCATATAATATTATAGCATATATTATATGCTATATCATTAGTTATAAATTATTTTTTCCTGCTGCTCTTGTGAGGTAAGATTTAACTGAGTTAGATGGCTTCTGTTAAGGCTCAGAATCCATAGCCATCATTATGAAAAGGAAACTTTTACTAAGAGCATTTCAGATTCAAATGTACCCTAACTTAATTCAGTATAACACTGATTTAAGCAAGGAATGCCTGGTGGTGGGGCTCCAAAGAAGATCCTTTTCTGCCCTGGACCTTGTCCTCTGGAACATCATCCCACCTGAGATTACACTGACTCCCATCCTGCTTACCTTCTGTAAGGCTTTGAAGACCTAGCCCTGTACCCGAGCCTGGGACCCCAGTGGGGCCATGCTATGATTCACCAGCTGTTTTATTTCTTGTTTTATTTGAGTATTGTATATCTTTTGTTTTAATGTCGTGAGCTGCATAGTATCAGGTACTTGAGATGTGTGGCCATATCAACTGAATAAATAAATGAAATGAATTTCCTTTAATTATTTTTATAATTCCTTCAGTAATATTTAACAATATGTAATACACTGAAATATGAGGAGATATGAGCTAGTGCCATTTCTGGATCCAGGCTTTTTGCAATTACCCATGGAAGCAGGTTTCGGGTGCTTTAAAAATAAATGGAAGTGTAAGAACCAGCACCAGAGCACAAAACCTATTTGTGCTCTGAAATTTTATTGGAATTATTTAATCCAGATTTTTTTTTCAACAAAACGCAGCATTTAGTTATGGACAATGCCTCACTAAAATGGTTTGAGTAGCTATACATTGTGCATCTACATGAACATCAAATATATTTTCCATGTTAATCATGTGCCTGTGATATATGCTGAGTATTTCCACATTTCTCACTCTCCATATGCTGCTGCAACTGTTTTGTTGAACCAAGAGACCAGTTAGATTAAATGCCTATACTGTGTGCATAAATTTAGAAGCAGGGAAAGCTTACTTATACTGAATATCCCATTAATTCTCCTGCTTGCCTCCTGTTGTAGAAAAGCCATAAAAGAAGCATCGCTTAGAACAGTTGCTGCAGGCAGCTCTGTGATGACCTGATTAAAGATTCCCATTATGTGTTTTGGGTGAGAGGGAAATCTCAGCAGGAGTGATTCAGCAGTAGAAACTTAATTTCTAGAATACCTTTAAGACATGCTTACGTATATGTATGTGCATACATACACACACATACACAGAGAGAGAGAGAGAGAGAGAGAGAGAGAGAAGAGATGATAGTAAATATAACTTCAGTCACTATAATGAAACCAGAAGAGACGTTTAAAGTTAACTGTTCCTAATCCGATGCCAGGAGATAGCAGGTTCATCAACGTATTTAGTTTGGTTCTTATTTTAAAAGAAAACTGATTATAAAGACAGAAACTCTTTGGACACAAAAAAAATCTCAGTTATTTGCTGTAACTATTTAATTTATAATAGATTTACAGTTAGTAACATAGCATAGCATAGCATAGCATAGCATATTTAGCATAGCATAGCATAGCATATTTAGCATAGTAACCTATGAGTAGCATAGCATATTTACAAATATTTATTTATTTATTTGTATCGCACCTTTATTATTTTTACAAATAATTCAAACCTTCTTCCCCCCATTTCCCTATAACAACAGCCTTGTGAGGGTTAGAGTTCAGAGAGAGAGAGGGACTAACTGGCCCAAAATCACCCAGCTGGCTTTCATGCTAAGGTGGGACTTGAACTCACAATCTCCCACTTTCTAGCCTGGTGCCTTAACTACTAGACCAAACTGGCTCTTTTTTAATTTTTATTCATTTCCTTCTTTGTAGTTAACTCTTACCCAAAAGTTAAATAATCTTTTGTCATAACTCTACACAGTATAAAATATATCTGAGCTTCAGTCTATAGCAGGGGTGTCAAACTGCCCGCCGGACGCATCATGCGGAAGCCGCGCCCACCCCATTGCCGGCAATGGCAAAACAGTCCCGATAAATCGCGCGATGTCACGTGACGTCGCAAGTTTGACATGTCTGGTCTATAGTATTCTTCTTTGAAAGGCATGTTACACTTGCTTTTCCAAAGGCTGAATAGTTTATCAATCACATAATCTAAATAATTTAAATAGATAGATAAGGGGCCAATTTAATGGTTTTGCTGCTCTGTGAGTCATAAATAAATATATTTTAGGATATCCTAACAGATATGAATAATGACTGATTCATAGAACCATTTTATATTCATTTTTAAAAAGCTCTGATAGATATTGGTAAAACAAATCACTAACTCTTTGAAAAATCTTGTAGGGGCAAATGAAGCATGAGTTTAATATTAAAAATTTGTGATATTTACATCACTGCTATATATACTCCTAACAAATTTGTTAAATTCCAAGATTATTTTGGAATTCAAAACTGGATTCTTGGACACTCAATTTACTTCGGAGCAGACATACTAGACTTGTAGATAAAGTTAAAGTTAAAGTTCAGATTAGTACTGTCAAATACATTGAATATCTATTTTTAACGATGCCCACAATTATGGAAAAAAAACCTTCTTTCTTTTGTATTTGTGTATGTGTGCCTTTTGGTCATTGTTGCCTTTTAGTGACTGCCTGGACAGTCCTTGCGGTATTCTTGGGAAGATATTTGAAGTGGTTTGCCATTAGAAAGTTTCCTTCTAATAGTCATCTAGTTCATCTCCTTGTACAAAGTGATTAGAAAAACTTTAAGATCCCTTCTCACCATTGTTTTAAAATTCTAGCAGAAATCTTGCTCATATTTAATTCCTCTGCCCTTTTGAAATATTTTGTCCTTCTCTAGGAACTCTAGCCATTAAGCTGTTGTGTAAAAATTACTAATAAAACAGATGAAAAGGGAATGGATCCATACTTTAGAGCTGAGATCCATATCTTTACCTGTCAGCTTCTCCAGTATCTCCTTGATTAGGGAAGGATGGATCAGGGGAAACAAATGGTTTTAAAATCAGAAAGAAATTTGAGAATAGCAAAGCTTTGTCTATTATTTAAACAGTCCAAGATAGCTTGGACTCCTTATATCTATTTCCCTTTTGCCCAAATAACAGGTTGAATTGTGAGGTGTTGGGTTTTTTTGCTTTTGTTTTTTACCACAGAATAAGAAGCACATATTCTGTGCTCAAGACCAATTGTGAAATAGCCAGTGTTAGATCGCGCAGGCAGTAAGACACGAGTCGAGTGACAGTCAGCTCTCGGTTTATTGGCAAGGCATCAAGTAAATCCGGACTGCTCTCTGGGCCAGGGGAGCCCTCTTTTATGGGATTCCCCTGGCTTGTAATCACACAATTCCATTGGCTGGCAAGACCCTGTTGCTAGTTAGCCAACCAGCAACGGGCATGAAAC
>NW_015389149.1:0-2616 GCF_001527695.2 Protobothrops mucrosquamatus | reverse complement strand
TATGGGATTCCCCTGGCTTGTAATCACACAATTCCATTGGCTGGCAAGACCCTGTTGCTAGTTAGCCAACCAGCAACGGGCATGAAACTGTATGCAGATGGAGAAGGGCAATCACCCTTAATGGGCGATCAATGGTGAAGGGCAATCACCCTTAATGGGTGATCAGGATATGCATAGGGGATTAAGGGGGGGAATACAACGAACACAACAGCCAGTATTAAAAACTGAAGTTTCCAATGGTTACTAACCTAAATGCGGGCATTTTGTGATACATTTATTATTGTAACTATCAGATATAAACTGGGGTTTATAAAATGGTTTGAGAACATCGTTTCCTTTTTTTTTAAAAAAAAAAATCTAATTTATGGTACTTTGTAAGTTGATTGTAAGGACTTTTTTTTTTTTTAGAGAAAAAGGGCAACATTTTTGAAATAAATAACTAAATAAGGTAACAAAATGTACTTTTTTCCATAAACCTTTTAAATATCTTTCCCATATAAATTTGATTGAGATACATTTTCTCCCAAAAAAAATTGTTAGAAAAAAATAAGGAAAAAATTATGTTAGGGAAAAAATTGTTTTGAATATTTTGATTTTGAAGTCTTAACAAAATCATGAATATATGAAATAATTAAAAAATGCAATAATATTAATTATTTCTACATATTTTTATACGCAGTTCAACATGAATAGCACTCTTTTGGCTCTTACTGGCACACCTCATGAAGATGTCAATGACTAGGTAAGTGTTTTCCTGAAGTTAAAAAAAGAGAAAGAAATCTAGTCTTTCTAACTCATTTTAGCAAAGGATTATGAACAAAACCACAAATAAAGCACCCTATGGGGAGAGAGAATCCACTAAGCAAAAAAAATATCTATTTCCCTTCCCACAGAACATATCATAAAATGGTGGTGGTGACTGACCATAGAATTTTGTAATTATGGGGGGAAATCTATACTTTTTGTCATTAAATCAAAAATAAATCTTTCTAGGAGAGAAACATTCTGTCCTAGAAGAATGTTTTTCCTACTGCATCCTTTATTCTGCAGATAATTGGACTTATTTTATCATATGGATATTAGCTACATATTTCTTTGATACAATATAGAGAATCAAGATACCACTAACCCCTCTTCCTTCCTAGCAATTTATGGTATTTTCTAGCATCATCTAGCACTTTAAGGTCTGTCCTCATTACTGTTTTATTGGCACAACAATAGCTGAACAAATCTAGAAGATGCTAAAAATCACTAGCAAGGAAATGGTTTTAAATTAATCAACAACAGTAAATCGTATATAAATGGGATGGAACTGTCAGGGACTATATCAAATATTGTCTGTGTATAAGAAAGCCATATCTCAAACGTTGTTGAATGCCAACTATGAGTACATGTTGCCTATCAAGACCACCAGCACATATTGCCTATAAAATGCTTTAAAATGTTGCAGTAGAATATCTAACGATGTTACATTTCATTAGAACATCTATCCAATCAGACCAAAAAATCATTTAACCTCAAAGCTTGTCTGCATTAATGGCTTCCAGGTGTTCCAGGAAATGAAAAAGCAGGGAAGAAAGACAAATGCTTTCTCTCTGTGCTTGCCTTTAATCGGTATTCAAAAGCATAAGCTTCTGAAGATTGAGTCTCCTTCTACACATCAAGACTAATCACTATTGATAATTTTTTTTATGAATGTGCCTAACCCATTTTAAAGCTATGTTTTCTGGGAAATAAATTCCATTCAGTTTAGTGAAGCATGTTCCCATGGAAGTGAAAAGGACTGTAGCTGAAGTAAATATATGTTTATTACATTCCATCTGTCAGACTCAGATATACTAACCATGATGTGAAGTTTCAAATGCTGCAGTAAAAGCTGATATTAATGTAAAATATAGATATGGAATGTACATGATATCTTCTCATGCAGAAGATATTTGGATATTATTTTACTTCAAAACTTGTAGGTAAGAAATTTGAAGGAGTATTTGGAAATAAATATATTTCAGGTTTTACCTTCTTTCTTGCAGTTTCCTACCATGATAATCTCAAGCTCCATATTATCTGTAGAATGGGAAGGAAGGAAGGATGTCTTCAGTTGAGCTGTGACCAGATTACAATGTGCCTTCATTAATGTGCTAACTGCTAAATATCTAGCAATGTCCTATCCAAAAATTTAAGAATATTGTATATATTGGATTGAACCAAATAGGGGTAAAGTAAATATGGTAATTTAGATTAAATGCAATAAAGTTACTAGTAAGGAAGAGGAATAACTCAATGTTCTAGTAATTCCCATTAGTTTTAATTGCCCATTCTTCATTCTATAATGTTATTGTATATCTTAAAAGGGTTATGCACTGTAGGAATCTTTAGTAATATGTTAATGAAGGCATGTTCGTGGGTGCACATGTATCATATATAATGCATGGTCAAGAAGAGTGTTTTGAATAAAATGTTTTACTCTGTCCCATAGAAGAGCATTTCTCTATTTCTTCATGCTATGAACTCTTTGTTTCTCATTAAGTTTAAAACTAATACATTCATACTTTCTCCAAGAATACTGCAGTTGTGACATGCTTTTGTTTTTAGCTTTCATAGATTAGACATCTTCAG
>NW_015389148.1:68330-69729 GCF_001527695.2 Protobothrops mucrosquamatus | reverse complement strand
AGACATATACTTTGTCTCATTTCTGAAGATGGCATCCAATCCAGTTAATCTATAGACTGAAAATAGCTAACTGAAATTTAACATATGTACAGTTTCCATGATGTACGTCCCAATAACTGGAACAAATTCAGAAAACAGTGCCAAGGATTATTATGGACTAAACTCAAAGCATTATGAAGATATTGAAAGAAGAGGGAGTATTTAATCTCAAGAAGATTGATAACTTCAAATACATAAAAAGAAGTCTCAAGAAATAAGATGAAGCTCTGTCCTTCCCTAATTAAAAATGGAAGACACAGGATAATGGATTTAAATTATAGGAGGGTTGATACCATTTGAATTTTGAGGGAAAAAATCAGTTTGAACCAGTTGTAAAAGGAGGCGATAGCTTAACTGTGATGGATGTATTCATGTGATGGCTGAACAACTATATTTTGACTAAGGTTTATTTGAGATTTCTGTACAGGTGCTCTCTGTGTGTGTAGGGATGGGTTGGATTTGGCAGCTAAAATGGGCCAAAATAACTCTTTAAGTCTATGAATTATATATTTTGTTTTTATTTTTGAATTATCCAACACTATTTTTCAATATACACAATGTTATATGTTTATATTCCTGTTCACTGCTGTATGGATATACTCCTGAAATGTTACAAGTATTTTAAAAACATTGGTTACATTTTTTAAATATTTGATGAAATATGCTATGCAGCTTGCTACTGACATTAATTGGATTTCATACAACACTGAAGTGGGTTTAGTAAAAGTTACAATATTTCAGTATCTGGTAAATCATAGTTAAACTCAAGGAAAGTAGGTTTTTGTTGTTGTTTTAAGGATGGTGCACATTTAAAAGGGCTCCAGAGACCTGAAGAGCCTTTGACAGAAGAAATCAGGAGTGTGCAGTCCAGTGAAGAATTAATCTACTGAGAGTAATAATATGGGCTGATGCACTCAATATAGCAGATGCCTTTAGAGAAAGAGAGGAAATAATTCAGATCCTCTAGGCTGCACTGAAGCTAAATACAGTATGACAAGAAATTGGAGCAGTACTCATTATGTCTGATTGCTAATTACTCCTTTGAATGATTCAGTTATGCCTGCTACTAGATAATTAGTTTAGTAATTTATGGCTGCAGTACAAACTAGTACTTTAATTTTCGCAGCACAATTTTCACAACACCTACCATTCAGAAATTATCACTACTGTTTCTCCTTTTTTATTCAATTTTAAATTGCTTTTTTGATAATCTATATGGGAAGAATATTTTCCCTCTCCAGTATTTTTTGTTGTCTGGGTTTTAGTATGAAATTAGGTTCTTCTGTAGACTCTAATTCAAAGTTCAGGAGATATTCCAGATATTTCTTTATTATCTCAATAGGTGGCTATCTTTAAAAAA
>NW_015389148.1:24850-64810 GCF_001527695.2 Protobothrops mucrosquamatus | reverse complement strand
CACTACTGTTTCTCCTTTTTTATTCAATTTTAAATTGCTTTTTTGATAATCTATATGGGAAGAATATTTTCCCTCTCCAGTATTTTTTGTTGTCTGGGTTTTAGTATGAAATTAGGTTCTTCTGTAGACTCTAATTCAAAGTTCAGGAGATATTCCAGATATTTCTTTATTATCTCAATAGGTGGCTATCTTTAAAAAAATGGTTTAAGGCATGGAATCTATTATAAAACAATGGATTATAAAGTATTAAAGAATACATTTTATAGCAGTGATGGTGAACCTTTTAGAGACTGAGTGCCCAAACTGCAACCCAAAACCCACTTATGCATCATCGAGTGCCGGGTGGGTGTGGTCCATTGGCTGGGTGTGGCCAATTGGGTGGGCGTGGCTGAAGTGGTAACGGCAGACTGGGTGGGACTAAAAAGTTCAATCAATCAATTCCAACTTTGCAAGATCTTTTTTTTCCCAATGAGAAGTTGAAATTGACTGATTTAACCTTTTTTTTTTTTTTTTTTTTGCACAGGCCTAAAGCGAAAAGGTTTTATAAAACCCAGCTGAAGGCCTAGGACTGGGGCGACAGTGTGCGTGCCCACAGAGAGGGCTCTGAGTGCCACCTCTGGCACCCGTGCCATAGGTTCACCACCACTGTTTTATAGGATGCTGATGTTTTTTGACTGTGCAGTCTAATAAAGCAGGCTCTCTTTCAAATCAGTGTATATGAAGGGACTCCTCCAAGTTATTAGCGATACAAATGTAAACAAAGTTCTTGAGTAAAGTTTACTTAAATTACTTACAGTAATTAAAACATAGTATATATTAATTTAAAACAATACAAAAATGATAAACTCATCATTAAAAAGAAAGCAGTAAAACTATTTTTGTATTGCATTTCATTGGGAAGTTGGGGGAAGGAGAACTTGTAAAGTTCCATGGATTGGTTTACTTTCTATGACTTCAATGAAAGATAGATCTGTCTATCATCCACTATCTCCCAGAATTTGCCCAAGTTCATGTTCATTGTATCAACACTATCTAATCATCTCATCCTCTGCCATTCCCTTCTCTTTTTCCTTCAATCTTTCCTAACATCAGGGTCTTTTCAAATGAGATATCTACTATATATTATAGCAACTCAAAAGAGCAACACTGTATAATTTTATTACTGGTGTTTTTATTTCACTCTTCTCCAAAATGGTTCTGCACAATGTCCAATTCATCAATATCTGCAAAACTGCAAACATATGCCTAGGCCTGTATTCACATCTATTGAATTCTGTGGTGCTCACTTATAACTACATGCTTAGAGAATACACTGTGGTTGTTTCTCTGGTTTGTTCTTTTTTTTTATTATTAACTACATACAGACAAAAAAAATACTCAAAGTTATAAAAGAAGAAAAAAGTAAAAAAACACAAACATACAAAACTTATATTATCATCTGTGGCCATGATCCATTACAATAATCTATAGTTAATGTATATTAATAAATTCTGCAAACTTTTAATGGTTGAAACCATATCTTTGTGTTTCCAGGGCTAAATAATAAGTCTTTTGATTATTAAATCCATTTTTTGATCTAGAGGTCTTTGTTTTATTCTGATAGTTCAACAGAATATTTGTATATGTTACAAAAGTAATAACCATGTTGAGGGAGTGGAGTGAGAGAAAAAATATATCCAAATTGACTGTGCTGGTTGGGCTGATACAATACCATGGTAATGGCCATACAAATGCTTCTGGAAACTGACATTTATATTGAAATGATAAGGGAACTTTGTGGTCAGTCATGAAATCTGAGGTTCAAAAGAGACTTGGATTTTCACAATAACTATATTATAATTTGGGATAAATGCAGAGGGGTTAATTATGACATGGTGACAATCAAGATTATTCTTGGTATCAAGAATCCTATTGCAAAACAAAAGCTAAAAGAATATTTTTAATATACCAATAGTATTTTTATTTTTTATGCAAACTATAAATGTTAAGTGACACTTGTACATGCCTATCCATGTGTTTTTTTACCATGTTCATAATGGCTGTGTTTTGCCCATTTATTAATCCAAGCACAGTAAATGTAACTATTCTACCTCTTCATATACTTATTTAGAATTTTTGTTTTGTGTGAGACTTCCTGATAATTGGAAGCTAAAGGTCACTGCCTGCATTATAGTAGAGTGTAGCTTTTTAGGCTGAGAAGTTGAAACAACTTGTGATGCAGTAAAATATAAGTCATTACTGCAGTGGTGGGTTATAGAAGCTATAGAAATTCATGCTGAGAAGTTGGAGCAGTTGGAGCTACAGTATGTCTCTGCTGGTTGAAAAAAATACTTGTCTTTCAGTTGTTCATTTTTAAAACACTGAAGAAAAAATATGCACCAATCTACTGCCGCAACGTGCCACCTCTATTTCCTCCCACCCGTGTGAGCTTTCTGTTTTATGTTTTCAATTGTTCCTACACAAAGTTAGTTTTTCAGATATTATGATTAGAAGAAAAAAGTATAAATCAAACATTGGATTATGACAAACCTTTTTGCAGAAGTAATTATGTCATTTTATTGTTCAGGGACAGCAGCTGAGATGCTTGAAATATTGAAGTGAGAATAAAAGCATTCTGAAAATCAATACATTAATATTCCTAGCACATTAACACAGTTGCTGACAAATCAGTTGGGACTTGCAGGCAAATATTTATATTGTCAAAATGAGTTTTTCCTTATGGGCAGTAGTGCAGATTATGTTTGCAGGTATTATATTATTTGAAAAACTGTTTACCGTTATGAATTTATTAAGCTTACTCTATCCTTGCAGTTTTATTTTTATTGCAATCCTGTAACTTATTGTGTGTTCATCTGGATTTGTAACAGGCTACAACCTATTATCTGGATGTTGTTCGATGTTTGAAAGGGCAGCCCCAGTAATCTCAGGTTGGTGGGTTTGTTTGTTCCTTTGCTATAGCATTTGACTGAGTGAAAGAACATTTTTATTCTTTGGCAAAGGAGATGGGCAAGTTCTTCAGTTACAAAATTGACGTGTGTACCCATATAAACATGCAAACTTCTTTTCCCCCTTATTTTTCATTCACTCCCCCCTTTTACTTCCCCAAATAACTTGACCTTTATGGTTTTGTTATGAATGATAGTCTGTATCTTTGTTCTCAAAGTAAATGTTTTATTTGCTTATTGTGTGAGTGACACTAGCCTACATTTAATTTTTATCTGGGGTTTTTTGGGAACAGTAAGAAAAATAATGTTGTAACTTTATCACATTTTCTTTTGATTAGGCAGTGTGCATGTATTTCTGAAAAGAAATACTGGATATATAGTATAGCAACTTAGTAATGAGTGCTTTATTTGAAAAGAATTAAAAATACACCATAATACTTTTTACAAGTAAAAACTCAAAATAAAAATCTATATTTAAAATGCAGCTATAAAAGGTAGCTGGTCCATACATGGCATAAGGCCATGCTAATTGAGGGACCACTATTTCCCAAAGTATCTGCCTGACCAATTTGATCTGGCAGGTTGCTGCACTCCAGGTTCCCTCCATTAAACCAGTTTTTCTCACCGTTGGCAACTTCAAGAGATGCGGACTGCAACTCTCAAAATTTCAGTCCACACCTTTTAAAGATTCCAAGATTGAGAAACACCACAGTAAACAACATCATAAATTGGGATCCCAGAAGACTACATCTCTAGAGTGCCTGCCCTCTGAAATAAGCTTCCCCCTGAGATCTAGACAGCCTCCATCTTGCTGATGTTTTGACTGGCCTTGAAGACCTGGCACTTCACCCAGGTCTTTGCTGAGAGTGAGACCTTTGCTGCTTTTCTTTTTTCCCCCCCAATATTTGTCAATCAAATCTAAAAGAAAAGCTTTCAGCTTCATTCAAATATGATCACAACCTCTGACTTCCCATTGACTTTGTGGGAAACTGGCAAGAAACATTGGTACTCATGATTATGTGACTGCAGCTCACTACAAAATCATAATCTTGTACCATCTAGGTGACTGCAGGGACATTTCAATGGCTGGAGGCCCAAGAACCAGTTGTTAAGTTCCATTTGTTCAGCTGTGTCAAAACTTTGAGCAGTCATTGAACGAATAGTTGTGATCCAAGACAAGGAAGAGAACAAATGGAATCCATTTCCCAAGAAGGTTTGGCAAGTACACCATAACTGCCTTTGTGATGCCAGGCAATAGTTCTAAATTTTCCTAGTTATTTCATATTTTAACAGCTTAATTTTGAAAATTACTAATATTATTTTAGAATGGTGGAGTTTTTTAATATTGTTTTACTTTTAATATTTAATATATGTTACTGGTTGAGGCAATTAAATTGTTTCTTTCTCTCTCTATTTCCCCACCCCCACCGCTGTGTGTGTATGTATGTGTGTGTCGCATCAACTTAGAAATATTTCCCAATATAAATTTCCTAGATAACATTCTGGATAACTGGAAAATTTCATCCCCAAAACTGTACCTGTGAAAATTGAACCTCACAGGGATTCTATTATTATTTTGTTTATTATTGCTTATTTCTTTACAGTATTAGAAAACAAATCACTGTGCCTAGCTTTTCTGGTATCCATCTTAGTTGTATATGAATTTCTGTTTTATTTATTCCCAGGGCAACATGGTCTCTGTAGGGAGCAATGTAAAGCAAATGAGAAAATGTAATATGATAATGTAACACAAGCTCTGTTCCTATTGTCTGTGTATTGTGCTACCCCATGCACATCCCATGCACATATGCAAGGAGCAGAGTGTGTCACAGTGTTCATTGCATCATCCTTAGCCCACTTACCCATTACCTATCCATTGCAATATAATACTACAAAATGTATATTATGCCAATCTCATCATGCGGAAAGCTAAGCAGGTTTCAGTTTTCTTGTTACTGGTTGCAGATAGTTTCATAAAAAACATGTGAAAAAACCATATATATCCTTTTTACTGTATGTTTGTATTCCTGTCTTTATAGTATATTAGCAGAACAGTGCATGGATACTGAAATGTACTCTCTAAAATTAAACCTGGGAAAAATGGTTTCTTTTTTATAAGAGAACTTCTTCAAAAGAGATATTTTTCTCCCAATACATCTTCCGAAGCAGGCAAGTGAACCTGGTAGCAGACTTTATAAGATTCGAAATATTCATGTACTCATGTATTCTGAAGAATTTGTTTCAAAAGATTTGCACATTCTTCATCTGTTTTTTTGCATTAAAATGGGGCTTCAAAAAGGATTAAAGAAATTAATATAAAACTTCTAATTTCCAATATTAAATTATGATCATTAAATAGAATATTCATGGCACCATGCATATTAGAAATACATTCATTAGGAACTGTGGTGACGCAGTGTTAGAATGCAGTACTGCAGGCTAACTCTGCTCACAGCCAGGAGTTCGATCCTGACCGATTCAAGGTTGACTCAGCCATTCTTCTGAGGTCAGTAAAATGAGGGCCAGATTGTTGGGGCAATATGCTGACACTGTAAATCACTCAGAGAGTGCTGTAAAGCACTATGGAATAGTATATAAGTCTAAATGCTATTACTATTGCTAGATTGTATTTGCAGATCTATCACTGTAGTATTCGTGCAATTTAAATCAGCAAATGTGTATTACTTATTTTGAGTAAGTCAGTCTGACAGCAAATTGACTAGAAGAGAGAAAGGAGTAATGGAGAGAAGAATCCCCATGTATCTTTATAATATCTTTATTTCCCACAACAAATAGATTGAACGCAGCAAGTCTAATTATGCATCATTTTATTAAATGAACACAAATGTTCAAAGCGTTCTATAATTTTTACTGAAGGTTATTTTAGATAGAAAGGTTTTATTCTGTTTTATTTTAATAATTTATGTGACTGCCCATCTCACAACACTGACTCTGGGAACTGTCTAAAATTTTAAACCAAAATTACTAAATATATTACAACTAGAGGAGGGTTCTTTGAAAAGAGACCAAGCACACATGATAGTTTGTCTTGTGGTTGCCATTATAACAAAGTGAAAGTACTTCATGTTCATTATGCAAAAAGTCATAAGGGTTTCTCAATTCCCACTAAATGTCACTATTATATTTTTAAAAATATTATCGGCATCCATTGCAGTATTATTATTATTTTTTTGCTAAATTCCTCAAACATTTTCTGCAATAAATTGGGTGAAATGCCCTTCTCTCCAAGTTATTTAAACTAAGCCTTTCTATCCTTCTTTTAATTTGGTAGTTTTTCTTGTGGTTGCCATTATAAAAAAAAGTGAAAGTACTTCATGTTACTATGATGAAAGTAAAAGGCAGGATTCTTCCCCCACTCCTTTTTTTTTCTGTGTCTTTAACTCTTTTGCCCCAATTATCTGTCTATATAGTCACATAGTTAACTCATATTACCCTTATCTTCTTATTTTGTAAAATCCACCAGTTATATCCTGTTCTTAATAATAAACAATCACAAAGGTTCGATTTCTTTTGTCTAATTAAATTTTGGTACTTTCAAAGGACTTTCATCAGGAAAAAATTACTGTCTCCTTTATCCATTTAAAACTTTATTGAACCACAATCTTGTTAAAAGTTTTGCTTTTAAACTAAAAGATAGCAAACACTTCTTTTATAATTCTTCTTAGCTCAATTTTAAAAAGGGCAACTTACTCAGAGTCTTCTATTTTCCTGGCCCTTCCGAATGTGTTTCTTAGGTTATAAAATAATAAAGGTTATAAAATAATAAAATCCATAGGTGTTTAAGAAAGTGAGGTTTTTGCTAGTCATGTGTCCATAAAGGCTGCACAGCCTTTATTGGTATTGGTATTGGTATTGGTATTTGTTTCCAAGCCATTCCTCTCATGATCAATCACAAGAAATTCAGTTCCTACCATCTCCTCACAAGGAGCAGCACTCCAGAGTGCAAGCGGGTCATCCCCCAGTCTCTCATCTCTTAAAAGACTTTTGTTAGCCAGAACCTGGTGCCTATCCGCCAATTTCACTGCAATTCTGTCCTGGCTTTATGAATGCTCTAACCCACCATAGGACCTCAGCCAGAAGCCCCAAATTGTGGCACTATTCTGAAGCAAATCATTCCAGCTCATGATTGTCAACTCAACTCTAGAAAGCAAAGCAATGCCACTTCACAGAAGCCTATTAGCCAGAGCTAATTCAAGTCTCATTGACTTTAGTGAGCATACTCTTAAATGCGATTAAATCAGGCCCAACCCTAGAGGTTTTCTGTTAATTTACAAGAAAATGAGGAAAGAAAAGTGTGAAAACAGAATTAAGATGATCTCAAAACTGTGCTCTTATCTTAAAATGTCACAAAAGATTAGAGTTCTTCATTATGCAGCTACCTCAAAAATGTCATTATCACAGCTTTGCCTTATGTCTCAATCTTGAAAGAATCAAAATCAGTGATAGTTGTCCATATTCTACTTTGGGGGTTTTTCTTTCACATTTACTCTGTATATTATTTTTCCTGGATTTTTTTCATCTATTATGCATTAAAACACCACATTCATAGTTTAATCTTAATTACAGTTTCAAATATTACTGGTTGACACTAATTTCTAAACCACAGACAAAATATAGAACAACAAAATGTTCTATGAGGAGGCATAGGCAAAAGTAAGGTTGAGAGAATGGTAATTTCTTTCTGCAATGGAAAATGAGCAGAAATTAAAATAATTGAACAGATGTATTTTTGTACCAACGTCAGTATAAGTGGCAATGTAATGATACTGTAGTAGCATTGCAGCCTGCCCCATTTGTAGCGCATGAGTGACAAAGGGCAATGTGTATTTCCTGATAAGCTCTTTTTCTTTTATGACTTACATATAGAATCTATCATATTAGTAGCACTCATGTTGCCTTTAGCATGTAATCAATCCACAGTCTGTGTCTCTGAGTATAAACGTTAATTTAAATTCTTTTTTTTTGCCATTGCCTTAACTAAGCATTCACAGTTATAATTGTAGAGTCGTGAAATGATTACCCTCCAAAGAACTACAATCAAACTTGGTTGTTAATCAAAATCATTTAAGCAAAAACTAGCCCCCATGAAAACACAGATGGTTTATTATTATCTCATAGAATTCCTCAGATCACACATTGTTGACACAGCCCAGATAAGACAATGCTATTCATTTTTTTCCCAGAAAAATCTCTTCTCAACTGTTCTCAAGATGCACTATATAGATGCAATTATCTCATTTGAAAAGATGGTGTACGTTTTCCCTTTCCCTCACAAAAAAAGGCTTTCATTTTTTTTTTATTACATCGAAATATGTGGAAGAGGTTGCATAGTAGATCTTGAGTCATTCCTTGCTAGATATGACACAACGGGTGCCATCTGTCAGGCACAATTCACTTCAAACAACATAATGAAATAAAATTCAGATGCTATTAAGAAACATGCATATGGTGCTTCTCAATATTTGGAAATATAGTTCACAAACCAAAAATAGCAAAATAATACCATATCATTTCACTGAAGAACAAACTGAAAACATGTTCGTGCATGCTTAGAAAAGTGAAGTAATGTGGAAATCCAATCTTTATGCAAGAAAGTATGTAGTTTATTTTCAGAAAGTTAGCAAGAGGGACAGAGTAACATGCTCAAATAATAATAACAATCAGAATTGCTGCATTCCTATTCATGTCTGCTTGTTGGGTGAAATAAATAATATAGTGTTATCAGAAGAAAATACTAAAGTGCACGTTTGTGTGAGAGAAGATGTTAGCTAAGTGTATTAAGTCTCAAGAACTGACAAATATAGTCAGCTATTCTTTGGGCACATATGCAGCTCATTCTCTTTATATAAAGAGTGATTTTGTTCCTGGATCCTAAGAGATAATTGTACCTTGAACCATCCTCTATTTAAATAGTGAAGGTACTGAATGTAATGACACATTTTTTCAGCATACTAGCATAGCATTTATGATACAAAGAGGCTCTCTTTGGTTGTCTTTACGAATGTATATGTGACCAAAAACTAACTATTGTCCAGAATTATAGGGTTATGCAGTGGTTTATAAGAAGGCTTCAAAATGCAAGAGAAGATAAATAAAATACATGGGCACAAACTCTACACTCCTTTTTTTTCCTGCTTCAAAATGAGCCTAAAAAAGACATGGTTGATTTAATGAGTCACATTAAAAGCACATATCTTTTAATGAATTGACTCATTTAAAGCAGCTGCATCTTTTATAAGGTTTGATTGGAAGCCTAGTAAATTGTAAACATAATTTGTGTGATAGGTATGAAAACAAATTGCCTTGATTCAAAACACATTACAATATACATGTTTGACTCAGGTCTTCCAAGTATGATTAATTAAATGAAAGGATTCCTGTATTACTACTGAAAGATGAACAGCAGTTCATGCTAAAATGAAATAAGTATCTCTTGCCTTTCTGTGTAACCCTCCTAAATAAAAGCAGCCTTTTATATGTTAAATGCATCAGCATGAAGCCTTTGGAAAAAGGTATGAGGAAATATACAGTACTTCACTATAATCTATAATTTTGCACATTAGGAAAAGAGAAACATATATGGATAGATTGCTGCACCTAAAGGTGAATATATATAACATTGTTCTTTGGGAATAATTTTAATTCTGATCCTAGAATTGTTGGAGTGTGGTCCAGAGCCTAGTCCTGAGATTTCTGTACTTTTCACATATCCCAATTTTATTTAATTAAGGCTTTGTTTGCTTAAGAAGGCTGTCATGCTAAATATTGTTAGTTACCATTAATTTGTGCTGATCTTTTTCTTCCCTTGTGGCTAGGTGGCCAATTTCATTAATGCCAAATATAAGGCTTGTACCCATAAGGCCATGAGTGGAATTCTTCTTACAGGTGTAAAACTTTCATTTTGTCAAGAGGCTTTTAGGCAGTAGCACAATATTCCTTTTACACTAATTTTTGCATGTATCCCAAGTTGGAACAGAGACAGATCTGGTAATTATAGTTGTAAAATAAAAACTTCTAACATTGTTCCAGTTTTTTAAGTATAATCTCCAAGTAGGTGTCATTCACAAGTAAAAAAAATCAGGACTTGCACTAGTTTTGAAATACCAAAGGTTTAATGTAATGAAATGATCACCATTAATATGTGTATCTATCCATGAAAAGTTATAAAGGGGAAACATAATATTTCAGATCCCAGATAGTGTGCTCTATTCTGCCCAGAATGGAAGATAATTCACTGCTTTTGTTTCTTTTAAAGAAGACATAGATATGGGGTTATTTCTAAAGATCTAATTGAACAGTATGGATGTAACTTGATAACAAGAAGGGCAAGGATAAATTTGAATAATTCCCTCTCCCCATCCCACCCATTTCGCCCTCTCCAAAATCATTAGGAGACTAGATCGATTTTCCAAACAGTGTGGGAAAAATAGCAAAGGAGGCCTACAGATTGGAGGTTGACTCCATGAAAAAGAAAATGAATTTCAGATGTACGTAGGTTACAGCCATACTCAGTTTTAAAGCAAACAACGAATCATATTAAACATAATAATTTCTCTTATGGGATTTCAGTGGATCTTCTCTAAGCATCATGAAATCTAGACTCTAGTTTTTCTTTTCTTTAAATTAAATAGTTCTTTGATAATAATTTTCAATTACAAATAAAATAAACAGCACTAAAATAGCAGATTAATTTTGCTAGTGACTTTTATAGTTTTTAATGTTTTTAATTATAATCAATGTTTTTAGGTATTGATTGTTTTAGCTTTATTGTACATTGTCGAGAATCACTTGTTTGGTAAGATGGGCAGCTATATAAATTTGACAAACACCTAAATAAAAAAAGTCAAATGCTTTGAACTGTAGCATATGAAAGGACGTGTGATTTCAAATGCAGATTAGATTAGTTTATTTCTTTCATATAATTGGTCTTTTTGAATTAATTTACATACCTCACATGTTTGCTTTCTGTTAAATTGATTTATTCATGATATTCTTTTCTCTTGTGTTTAAGATATTCTGTTTATTCAAGTATTTTCAGTGAGATAAAACTAAGTTTTAATGAAGCTTCTGCTTCATTATTTTTTTAATGATTTGTTTTTAAACAGAAGGGTGTGAAATCCTTAGGGTATTTTAGAATGTTAGGGAAATATATCTCTACCAAAATATCATTAGTTGAAAGACCCAGCAGATTCTGAACATATCATTTCAATAAACAAAGTTTATAGGTAGTGCTTTGTTTACTACCAATGCTGGTTTGTCTGTTTTGATATTTATTATAAATTTCAAATAATCCAGATAATCTTTACATTAGCCCTCCCACCTAAATTTTTATTTTTAATAGTTTTTATTTGTTGGTTGTATTAAGATAAAAATTTAATACCAGGGCAGAGTGCCAATAAAATTAAACAAAATTGAATTTTATCTTAAAGAATTCTTGTGTCTGTCATTACATGTGAGGCACATCAGCAAGAATATGCTTTATTGTTACTTCAACAGAATGAAGAATGCCTCTGTTGTCCAAGTTTTTTCTTTATTATTTAATACAGCAAAAGAGAAAAAAATAACCAAAAAATGCAACTATAACAAAATATACTATATATACAATTCTCACACACAAATATATGTGTATGTGTTTTGTGTGTTTATATGAATTTTTAACAGCAATTTCAATAAAATATAATATCTAACTGTAATTGTCCTTGAATGAGCTATGTCTGTTCACAGATGTATTCATAGGGTACAAATAACATTGGGTCTTTACTGGTAATTGGGCCTATACATTCGTCTTTCCAATTATTCTCTTAGCAATAATAAGGACATGGGGAATTCATTTATGTTTTCTGACTATCAGTTTACATGATAGTTAGCCCAACTATCATGTTAAAGTAGTTCAAAAGAATGTGTGCTTCTAAAAATACTAAACATTGCTTCAAAGTCAGACTAATATATACAGTTACTTATTCCAAGAATATTAGAACACTGCAAAACCATATGTTTTGATGAAAAATTATTCTGGTTGAATCTGCAACCAGAATGATATATTCATTCCTTTTCTGCACAAATGTCATGGAATAAGTCTGAAATATTATTTCTTGTTTTTAAATTTTAATAGTATTTTTAGTATTTAGGATAAAGTGTTTTTCCATTCTTTAGAAAAAATAGGAGTCTCTGCTTCCTTACTCCATTCAGCCTTTAAAGATTGCACATCACATTTATGTATTGATAACAGGCATTTATAAAGATTAATTATGGACTATTTGATCCCAAAGATTTAATGATCCCACTTGTAACTCAGGCATCTATGAGGTTGAAAATGCTGTTGATCCAAATACCATTAAATACTATAATGGCAAATGTTATCATTGGGTGACAATTGATACGTTTTATTTATTAACATAAGAAATAATTTAAAAACTTATTGTTACCATCCTCTAGTTAATCTAATATGCCATTCTAACATCCATCCAGTTGTTCCATATTTTTTTTATCTAGTATGACATCTTAATTGCCAATATTATCAATTTAGCATAAGAAAATTTATGGGAGTGCTTTTTCTCAGAAATAATACAGTATAATAGGGTAAAGAGTAGGTTAAAACAGTAACAGTAGGTTAACCCCCCCACACATACACACACAAAATCCTTCACTTTAGATGTAGAGGATTCATAAAGAATCCAATTCATTTTTTAAATTCAGTAGGAAATCCACTTTTGGCTAAGATTATACATATATTGCTTGCACATTTTATTGAAGGTTTTTTTCTGCAACCAGCAATATAAATATAGCTTTATTATCTTTTTGTTTATTCATACACTCAAATGTAGCACCATCCATGTGCAGTTATGATAAAGCCCACTCAATCATTCTTAATCACTGAAAAAATTACTTGTTGATTAAGCCTGTTAGCTAAAACAGCAGATAAAATATACATTATTAAATGAATCAGTGGCTCTGCTGTTAATTATTTAATTACATTATTCCTCACCGTAAATCAATGAAACTCCAAAATTTAGAAATACTAAAACTGGTTAAAATGCTATTTTTTTGTAAAATAAGATGTTAACATATTACTGTATTTCAGGTTGAAAGGTTGAGTTATCTGGGAACAAATTAACAGAAAATATAGCTTCAGTAATTTTGCCTCTATTTAGTACTTGCTTGATGCTTTTTAAATGTTAAAATGTTTAACATTTAAATGTTAAAATGTTTAACATTTAAATGTTTTGTAGCCACAAAATAATATTAACTGGTGATAGAAATTGTAAGGTTACATGTGTTTTCGGGGGTACTCATACTATATAGGAGTATAGGAAGAATGTTTGGATTAAATTTTATATTTTGGAGTATTTTCTTTGCTTTCATTTTTATACTTATAATGTAATTGTACCTCTTGCTTTATACATCTAGATATCTGCATGCTCACTTTTAAGTGCAATCCAAGTACAATCAGGAAGTTAATAGAACAAATTAAATTATATTTGTAAATTAATATTATTTAAACTATGAAATCAGAAATTTATAGAAATTCAAACATCCCACCAATACCAATACAGAATGTCCTAAACCTGCTGTCAACACTGCTAACATCGGATGTTCTTGCTTTGACAACAGATGGAAATGCAACCATTTTCTCTACTGCTTTTAGAATTAGTTGCTGCTGGGAGGGGAATGGGGATGAGAGTCCAGCTAGTCATAAAAATAATAACTTAGTCGTGGGAATCCAAGGACATTGGGCCCCATAGTTGATAGTGTTTTGGTGGGCTGGAGAGCTGGAGAGCTGGGGAGAAAGCCCGCGCTTCAAGCTAATTGGGGAATGTGATTTATGATTGTTTATTGGAGGAGGGAATTGCACTTTGTTACTTTGTATCCAGGGGAGGGGAATTTAGCTTCTGATTTCAACTATGTAGTGCCGATACTTTGTTTCTCAAATAAAAGATTCTTTAAGGTAAACAATGCCTCGAAGTTCTTTTGAAGAGTTTCATCTGTCGGAACTATGACACCTGCATTGCACTTTATGTGATTTAATCTACTTGTAACAGCAGCTCTGTAAGAACTGTATCTAGGCCATTGTTCTACATTGTTTTTGTAAAAGTTCTCCGAGTGCTCATGGAATGATCTTTCATGTCACTTGCAAACTGGAGATCAGTGAAATTAAGCTAAAGATCTTCTCCATACCAACAAATTTAGAGCACATATTTTATCTTGAATATTAAAACATGGAAATAAATCTATATACTGCTAAAATTATTGTGTCTGTAACATTTATCTGGCAAAACAGTGCCTCATATAACAAACAATTTTTAACTAATGTACTTCAAATGAGCTGACTTACAGAATGTATCCAGTATCCATGGCTCCCATGGAATTGAAATTTGGTAAATTTGTGGCTGCTGCTGTGCTACCATGCAGCCACCCAATTCTTAGACTGGTCCTACCCTAATCCTCTGGAGATTGGGCAGACTGACCTCTCCTTAAGTTGCTGGAGATCAGGTAAACTAGTCCCATTCTATGCCTGTGGGAGCCAGATAGACCAGTCCCACCACTGGGTTCCAGAGGGTCATCAGCTGCAGTCAAACCATTAGAATGTTGGAAGTAGCTCCCACTCTTATTGCTTCTTTGCTCCTGGTCTTTCTGTTTCTCTGTTTAGGTATACAAATATCTCTTAAACAATGACCCAACAGGTCACAGGAGTTCTGGTAGTAGTAGTAATATATTCCTATGATGGTATTTGCCCATCTAGTGCTGTCTTATATAGCACTATTAGTAACTACTTCATCCTCTTTCTTTTAATTGGAAATACGAAGAATTGAATCTGTGTCTTGCTGCATGAAAACATCTGCTCTGACAGTAATAATATATCATAAATGATTGTGACTTTGGAACAGCAGTCTATTACATGAAATTCAGTAAAAAGACAAAATAGAATGTAGCAAATTATTAGAAAGCAGAAGTAAAACAATATATCATATTGCCACTAATTAAACCAATGAAGCATCCATATTTTGAGTAATGATGGCCAAGCACCTGTCAGCTTAGTTTAGTAATTATGTGCTGTGTTGGCAACTATTCAGGAAAAAAGACTTTTTAAAGTTCTATTCCTGTTCGTAATGCTAGCAAAATCATTTTAATGATACTGAATGCATGTGTTTTTGTTTTTTTTACAATCACTTCTTGGTAATTGTAATTCCCAACACAAGTAGATTTTATACCAAATGAGAGGTAACTTTATATCTGTATGTGAGATTGCAACCATAAAATACTTGACTAACAAACTATGTACAGTATGAAAATAAACATGTTTTTTTAAAAAAACTGTTCAGTTGTATATATATTGGTATCATTCACAACATTCAGTGAAAGCTCAAAAGCAAAAAGTAGAAGTTGAGAAATAGAAAGAAGTGGAGTCAATGTGTGGTTTGCCTAGACAACACTGGAATGTGAGCAAAAATCTAATTTATACATCTAGGCAGAGAATATGTGGGAGATAATACAGTTAAGCTTTTAGAAGCTGCAGAAATTCATATTCTCAATGAGAATCTCCAATTTTGGCAACAGTATTAGCATTGCTAATACTATTTTATTTTTTATCAAAGCCATACCTGTTTTATGAATCCAATAAATACTCTTAAACAAGACAATCCATTTTTAATTGTAGATCCAATAATTACCAAACAATTATTTCAGAATAACAGAGTTGGAAGGGACCTTGGAGGTCTTCTAATCTAGTCCAATCCTCTGCTCAAGCAGGAAACCCTAGAACATTCAGACAAATGGTTATTCAGTCTCTTCTTAAAAACCTCCAGTGTTGGAGCACCCACACGTTCTGGAGGCAAGTCATTCCACTGATTAATTGTTCTAACTGTCAGGAAAATTCTTCTTCATTCCTTTATTAATTTCCTATTCTGAGTTTTTTATGGAATATATTCATTGGATTTATTTCAAAGTAACAGTCCAGTATTAGGCTGAGATGGCCGTATTTTGGATGTAGTGATTGGTAGGAGGATTTATTTTTAGTTTTCACTTTGTTCAGTATGGTGGATATTACATTAGACTACCCTCAGATGGCATTTGTGTGTCTCATTAGTCTGCCCTTGATCATTTTGGATTGCTTTTTGTTTACTTTTCTAATGCTGTGTAACTTCATGAAATTTCTGCAGGCTTATCTTTATTTTTCTGACAGACTTTGTTAATCAACTGAAAATGATTTCAACTTGAAGAAAATGATTTTAGCTTATAGAATTGTTTTGTCTTTCAAGTAACTTCCATCCTTTTTAGGTAGAAGCAAGGCTTAGTGTGTGTGTTTGGATTATAGTTGTACTTCTGCTTGTGCTATAATTAATTTGATACTTGTAGTTCTTGCTAGTAGCAATTATAACAAGCAAACTTATTAATCATTGTGTTGTTTTCTAAAGGGAGAGAGAGATACTGTGTGTGATCAGTCGATGATCAGCAATATATACATATGCATATACATGTACATACATACATACTACATACATACATATGGTCTCTAATATTGCATTTCATTGTTGCACTATACAGTAGTATTTAATATGGTTACAGATTTGGAATAAAAACTATTTTTCAGCCTATTTGTCTTTGTTTTTATTATCCTGTACTGTCTGCCAGATGGTAATAGTTCAAAAAAAGAATGTCCGGGATGAGATGAGTCTTTAAGAATGTTTTGAGCTTTCCTAAGACAACGGGAACTGTACAGTTTGTCCAGTGGGGGAGGGCAGCCAATAATCCTCTGGGCGATGGTAATGACCCTCTGGAGCACTTCCTATCTGCTACTGTGCAGTTGGCAAACCACACATAAATGCAATAGATTAGTGGAACAGATAATTCAGTGAAATATAATTAGTGCTCTTTCTTTTAAGCTAGAACAAAGTGTAAAATGGTATGTTGATATGCACTGAACATAATGTTAGATAATGAAAATAAAAACTTAAAACTGTTTTGTTTTAAACCAAATTAAGTACAAGAATCTTAGCCCAACTATTACTATATTGCATCTTCATCAGTAAATACATGTAGAACAATAAAGCAAATTAAAGAGTAAAGACAAAGCAAAATACATTAAATGAAGCACAGCATACTAGTTAATGTTACCCAAATATACAGTAGTTAGGATATCAGGCTAAATCAGTGGTGGCGAACCTATGGCACGGGTGCCAGAGGTGGCACTCAGAGCCCTCTCTGTGGGCACGCGTGCCGTCACCCCAGTCCTAGGCCTTCAGTTGGGTTTTATAAAACCTTTTTGCTTTAGGCCTCTGCCGCCGTGTGCAAAAAAAAAAAAGGTTCAATCAATCAATCAATTTGGGGAACTCATCAAATTTGCAGATGACACCAAGATGGCAGGAATAGCCAACACTCGAGAAGACAGGCTTAGGATACAGGAGGATCTGGACAGACTTGAACACTGGGCACTATCTAACAAAATGAAATTCAGTGGTGAAAAAGGCAAGGCTCTACATTTAGGCAAGAAAAACCAAATGTACAGGTATAGTATAGGGGGTACCTTGCTCAATAGTAGTAACTGCGAGAGGGACCTTGGAGTCCTAGTGGACAATCATTTAAATATGAGCCAGCAGTGTGCTGCAGCTGCCAAAAAAGCCAACACAGTGCTAGGCTGCATTAACAGAGGGATAGAATCAAGATCACGTGGAGTATTAATACCACTTTACAAGGCCTTGGTAAGGCCACACTTGGAATACTGCATCCAGTTTTGGTCACCACGATGTAAAAAAGATGCTGAGACTCTAGAAAGAGTACAGAGAAGAGCAGCAAAGATGATTAGGGGACTGGAGGCTAAAGCATATAAGGAACGGCTGCTGGAATTGGGTATGTCTAGTTTAACGAAGAGAAGGACGAGGGGGGACATGATAGCAGTGTTCCAATCTCTCAGGGGCTGCCACAAAGAAGAGGGAGTCAAGCTATTCTCCAAAGCGCCTGAAGGCAGGACAAGAAGCAACGTGTGGAAATTAACCAAAGAGAGAAGCAACCTAGAACTAAGGAGAAACTTCCTGACAGTTAGAACAATTAACCAGTAGAACAACCTGCCTCCAGAAGCGGTGAATGCGCCAACACTGGAAGTTTTTAAGAAGAAACTGGTTAACTGTCTCAGATTAACTACACTTCAGTTATTATAATAATTTTATTACCGTGGAGCAAATAAATACAATTAATACATGCAAACAAATACAGTTAGGGATTTTTTTTAAGTGTCATAGAATCATAGGGCTGAAAGGGACATTGGAGATCTTCTAGTCCACCCCAAGCTCAATGCGGAAGACTTTATACCAGTGGTGGCGAACCTATGGCACGGGTGCCAGAGGCAGCACTCAGAGCCCTCTCTGTGGGCACGTGTGCCGTCGCCCCAGTCCTAGGCCTTCAGCTGGGTTTTATAAAACCTTTTCCCTTTAGGCCTCCGCCGCCGTGTGCAAAAAAAAAAAGGTTCAATCAATCAGTCAATTTCAACTTCTCGCGGGAAAAAAAAAGATCTTGCAAAGTTGGAATTGATTGATTGAACTTTTTAGTCCCACCCAGTCTGCCGTTACCACTGCAGCCACGCCCACCTAACGGGCCACACCCACCCCAATGGGCCACACCCACCTGGCATTTGACGATGCATAAGTGGGTTTTGGGTTGTAGTTTGGGCACTCGGTCTCTAAAAGGTTCACCATCACTGGGCTAAATTGTAACATTGCTAAATTTGGAATAAGGATATATTATGTATTTAGTTGCTGTTCACAGGAATAATATGAAAATTTAATTGTATTCGCAAATTCAGTAAAACCTGTATGTATTGGTATAATTGCTAGATATAAACGAAATTAAATAATTTAAAACATATGCAATTTAACCCAATGGTCCTCTTGGTATAGATGTACATTGTATTTATTGGCACTGTACTGATGTAATATGGGTTGACTGCTATGCACTTATTCTTATAAACTCAAAAACAGGAATTCCCCTAGGGAAAAAAAACCCAGGAAATTTAACAATATGGGAAGGATAGAACATCAATTCCTATCATTATACTCTCAATGTTGTATTTGTCACCCTGGCTACTGGCCTTATCAGCAATGCTGTGGTTGCAAGCAGCTATATGGCCAGCATACCTGGGGCATAGTCACTGTCATTCAATATATCGAATATCAGTAATAATCCTTTAAGTGATTGCTTATGATTGGATATTATTTTTAAGAAATAAAGAAGAATGCCTGTTCCCTATTCTATCATATTTATTTATTTATACTTCTTAACTACCCATCTCTCTCCCTTGCTAAATGTTCACCTTCCTTCCTGAAGTATCACTGCTTACTATTGTTGTGGCCATGATAACTAACAGAATAATAGAGTTGGAAGGGAACTTGACTGGTTGTCCAGTCATCCTTAAAAGCCTCCAATAATGGACCACCACAACTTCTGAAGGAACTTCTGAAGCTCCACTGGTTAAATTCTCATTGTTAGAAAATTTGTCCTTAGTTCTAGGTTGCTTCTCTTCTTGATTAGTTTCCATCTATAGTTTCTTGTCTTGCCTTCTGGTGCTTTGGAAAATAATTGACCCCCCTCTTCTTTGTGGCAGCCCCTCTAATATTGGAATACTTCTATCATATCTCCCCTAGTCCTTTTCACTAGACTGGGTAAATCGAATTCCTGCAGCCATTCTTCATATGTTTTAGCCTCCAGCCCCCTAATCATCTACTAATCATCTAATCAACTACTAAGGAGGTAAGTACATTTTGGAAGATAAATATGTCTGTAATTGACAACCCCATATTATAATAATACTTCAACCTAATTCCAACAATAGCACGATGTTAATAAATAATTAGGATATACTTATTTGCAAATTACATGGATTTATGAGAGATCTCTTGCCCTGTTAATATATGCCCAGTTTCTTGCTTTGACTCTGATTTTGCCATGTGCTTGCTGGCAAATGGAATAATAAAATCTGCAGTATTGTAACATCTTTATACATTATTCCAGTTGTTTTCCTTATTGGTGTCATGGTTAATGTTGATAGCTTATTAATATTTGAGAGTTCCCCTTAATAAAAATATAAGTATCCATCTTTATCTTGGTGACTTCAAAATTGATTAGAATCATATAGTATTAAGAATTTTTTGACACGGTTATATGTGTCAAGTTCAGAAATAACATGTTATTCTATGCTGGATAATAAAAAAATAAGGCCAGGCTAATTGTAGGAAAAAGTTGTTGCCTTCTGAGATTATTAGAACTTACTAGAAGCACTTTTTGCTCAGTAGAAATCAGGATTCTGAATTAGGTCAACATCTAACTTTATGTTAGAGATAGTGAAGGCAGAAAATTTAAACGCTCCCAATTTAAAAACAGTAACATGGCAACATTGATATGCTGACTTCATCCAGGCCTAACAGCATTGGTACTTTCCCTTACCTCTCACCCAGAAACCTCACTTGAATTGCATTATGTGCAAGTGACTATGTTTTCACTGAATTGATTATGTGCTGATTGCAGATGTTCAGAGAAGCTTACTCTTGATTATAACTAACATTTGCCAGATGTTGTAAAGTTAGAAAAAAAAATTGTTGGAACCAAGTGTCGATGCCACGCATTTCAAACAAATTGAAATGCACCCACTTACCAATTTCAGAAATTAAGTCTTTTATGCTGCTAAGCATTCCATTAATACTTAGAGGATTATTCTTGGATGATTATTCTACTCGTCTTTGCTGCTCTTGTTTTGCAGCTTACAAAATACTAGGCTCTTTTCTACCTCTGTGCACTTATTAAATCAAACACCATTCATGCTTCCTTAATTTAATGCTTTGTCATTAGTCCATGAACAAAGACAAGTAGACTTGTTTTTTTAAAAATCAGCAAGTATAACCTCATTAGATATTTTAAAATAATGAGTAACGTAATGATCTTATTCATTGTTAATTAGGATGTTATTTGTGATAATTAAAAAAGTTTCCTAAAAAAATCACTGGAGACTGACATTTGTGGCTCAGTGAACAGAAAATTCAGGAATATTTCATTTGAACTAAATGATCAGGTCTTTCAGTTAGCTATGACAAATAAACATAAGTAAAACCAACTGTACGGTTATTTGTTTTAAACCAGACATGTCAGACTCAAGGCTTGCGGGCCCATGATGTGTTTAAATCTGGCAATACAGGGCCGCCCTGGAGACAGCAAGGGTCGGCCCCTGCTGCCACAGCCCATCGCAGCTGGCTGGGTGCTTCGCCTGGGTGCATGCACAGGAGATGGCGATCACATGGGGGCTGGCGGTGCCCAGCTACAGCTCATTAGTCCCTCAGCTGCTCATTGGCTGGCAGCGACGGCCAGCTGGATGTGAGCCTAGGGCATCCAATAAGCCACGCTTGGCCCCGCCCAACCTGCACCACACTTGCATACCTCAGGGCCCGACAGCCAGACTAACCCCGCCTCCTGCCTCACCTCGCCCCCCCCCGGCAGCAGCAGCCCCATCCAGCAGGAGCAATGTCACCCCTTCACTCTCCTCCAGCCCAGGAAGCTCGCAGGCCCGGAGGGGAAGCCGCTGTCACAGCCCGCTGGGCAAAGCAGCCACCTCGGAGCAGCACCCATGAGCCTCACCTCCCCCTTCCACACCCACCATGAACAACCTGGCCAAGAAGAATGAATACAGCAGCAGCAGCCTTGAGGAGGAGGTAAGCGAGGTGCGTGTCTCCTTGGGGAAATGGGGCTGGGCTGGCTGCATCTACCCAGCCATGTCCACCTCACGGTGACCTGGCCATGTCCTCCCAGACACACCTACCCATCCACGCCTATCTGGCTCTTTGAGAGCAACCATAAAGCTTATGCAGCCCTCAATGAAATTGAGTTTAACACGCCTGTTTTAAACAATACTCTCTTGTCTCCTAAAAATATTCAGTCTCTTTTCAAAAACTTGGTACTATACTTTACCCTATTAAAAGGACTCAAGGACCTGCCTTATATTTTTGCCTTGCCCAATTTTTAAAAAAAATTATGTACAGTTGTAGTTATCAGGTCAGTATAATTCTGTCTCCTTGAACTTATTTTTTATAATGTGGCAAAGTTATAATTAGGCAAAGTTTGATTGCCGCTCATGAACCCACCACTACCTGTAATATTTTTGTTTTGTTCTGGTTTTGCATTACTTTTATTTTTAATGTTTTTTTCTTTGCAATTCCAGTCATTAACAGTAATAAAAATGTTCATTTTTTCATTCTTTGGACTTGAATTTTCCTTTGTAAAGCAAAACTATAAACATAAACAATTATATTTTTTATCCTTATGAACCTACTTCATATTTGCCCTTTTTAAAGGTTCGTCCTTTATTATAGTCCAAATAAAAATGGTTACTATATTTATAATTTATGTCGTAGACTAGAGGATGAGCATATAGAAGCAGAGCCATGATTTTATATGTAAAAGTAAATAATCACAGTCATGTTAACCGTCAGTTTGACACTTAATACACGTTTGAGATCATTCTTTCTCATACTTTTCTGAACTTGACTGCACTAACAATATTGTTTCCTGTCCTTTAAATTATGAATAAAAGTTTAAATTAATTTCCTCTGAATTAATGGAGCAAAGAATTCTCCTGCAAGGAAAAAAAATCTATGTAAGTCCATTACATAAATAGACACTTCAGTTTGGGTGGAAAGCACACATGTATACACAAATTTACATAAACCTAGAAATCTCTGACAACAGAATATCCACCAATTTCCATTGCCCCCAAACCCAAATCTATCATAGAAGACTGGGGAATACTGTTGAGCATTTTTGTACTTTAAGAGACTAGTTTTTTAAAAATGCTATATCTTTTGGCACAGTTCATGATCTTGATCCTTTCTACAGAAATTAGGCTTCCTGGTCTTTCAAATGAGTTTTGAAACCATGTTTTTGGTGTCTCCTCTGTGATTGTAATGGGGTACATATACATTGGTTCCAGGATCTGACAACAGGCAAGACCACATAGGGTTTTCATTTTAGTCCCTTCTTTTAGGTGGCAGTGTTTAAATGAGACAAAAGCAGTTTGGGTATCAACTAAGTCTTATCAGAGCAGATGAACACTCACTTTTTCAGTATTGGCATTGCCATTTGCATTCTCTGGTGTGATCAGTTTCTTCCTGATTATTTCTAACCAAACACAAGCTTGTGCTTCTCTGTTTTCTCCTGCATGCTAGCTTTGGATGCCAGTTAGGAAATGCATGGTGTACCCCAGATGCCTGGGGAAGAAATGATTGAAAAAGCGGAGGGAAAATAGTTGAAGGCTAAAAAAGGAAAACATCTTGCAAAATTCCCTGAATACAGTAGGGTAATTGGGTACAGAAAAAAGCTTCATTCGAAAAGAGGGTGATCAGAAGCAATTGGCACAGATGTTTATTGAGAGAACTGTTACATTCAAGGACATTTCAGTATCAGTTTTCATTTGCTGTTTCTTTGAACTGCATATATGTGGTTTAAGCAAATTTAGATTTTTACACTTGTGTTTGAATTCACATTTGGTTTTGTATTTTCCATATTTTAAAGTTGTTTCGAAGAAGTGCCTGTTTTGGCATATAAATGGTAAATCAGTAAAATAAACTGACTTGGATCATTTTTGCTTTTGATATTCATACTTAGAGAAAATCAATTTGAAACAGTAACTCTATGTAACCTTTCTAAGGTTCTTGTAATAAAATACATTTCTTTTTCAAAGCTGAATGTGGTTGCCTTCATTTATTTCAGCCGTTTTTACTAGGTCATATCTTGATCTCATTTTAGCTGAGGTGAAATTATATCAGATGGTTAATTGTTAAGTGACTTAATGTGCACATTGAAATTATGCATAGAAACCATAAATCTGTCTTTGGCAAGGGCCAAAAGGCACAGCCAGATAACTGCAAATCTATCATAGTATCTTTTCCATGGGTACTACCAAAGTTCTTAAATAGATAAATTTGATATTTTTGGAACGTAATTCAACAACACCATGGCATCTTTAAGTCGTAGTTAGACAAATAGCTAGGGAAAGACATGGAAGCCATCAGCCAGGACTAGCCATTTTCAAAGCCTTTCCCAGTGTTACTCACATGTGTACATCAGCCCAGCCATTTCACATTCTATATCAAGGGAAGGTCAATGATCCAAGAAGAAATTACAATAAAAAGCAAGCATAGATAGGCTGGTGCCAAATGATAGTATGTTCAGGACCTGGGAGTCTTATCCCAGCTACTTGCACATTTGTCAGCTCTCAGGAAAGCAATTTGCTTCTTTGTCCGTAAAAGTAAAAAACTGAAAAAAGCTCTGTCTTAGCAAGTTGAGCCAAACTCATTTCTGCAGTAAAAGCAATCTAATCGCTGAGATTTCTGTAACCTTATTCCATTTGTTGTCAAGTCTTGTTGAAGGAAACTGGGAAAACCTTGTTTTCAGTTGGAATTTACTGCCTGGAACTCAGCATACTGAAGTTGGCATGGGGTATAATCCACATAATAGTTTTACTTGATTTCCTCTTTTCCTCATAATGTTCTCTTTTACCAACCTTAAGTTAATACAATTCTTGTTGTTTTAGTAAATAAAAATTGAGTATAAATGTTTTTCTAACATTTCTATAGATAATAATCAAATCAATATAATATTTCTTTTCTATCTAGTCATTCTGGTTGCCTCATCATAGATCCTGTTTATAGTTCTTGTTTATATTTGTTTTTCCCACAATGTTCAAGACATTCTTACTGGTTAAGATTTTCTAAAAGTTAATTACATTCAAATATTTAAGTCAATTTTTTCTCATGTAAGCCATCCCAGTACTTTTACCTTTCTTAAGGAATAAATAAGACTAAAAAAAAAAGAAGAGGAGTAAAGAAAAATAAAGGATACTATGCTACTTAAAATCCATGTTTCCTATAAGCTAATACATATTTATTTCCAAAATTTTCCCATTCTTTTTTACCATAATTAAAAACATATTTAATCTTTAAATATTCTATTTAATAAATCTGGTCATTGTAATTTTCTTAAAGTCAATCACATTTAAATATCTAAAACATTTCCTTTAGATAAGCCATTCCAACTCTTTTATATTACTCATATGAAGAAATAAAATAAAAAGAAAGAAGAAAATAAAGTACTATGTTACTTGAGTGGCTCTTCCCTCTTAAAATAAAATTCATATCCAAAATCTTTTTATTTCTTTAACCATATTCAAACAGGTGTTTCTTTTTTAAATATGCTCTCTGGTAGGTCCCATCATCTTTTTCTTAATTTACACTTTAGCCTTTTTCTTTTGCCCAGTATCTTTCTTGATCAATATGTTCTGCTGAATCAAAGAATCTTTCCATGCTCTTGTAAGTGTTACTGTAGATATAAAAATTAAGTCAAGTACAATATCTTTGTAAGAGGCATTTGCCCATTCATGTTTGTTGAAAATCTTTTTCTTTCTTTTTCTCTTTGTTTCTGTATTCACTTTTTATCTCTTTAGTTCTGGTAGTTTCCTGACACCTCTGCAGTCCATTTTGTCAAATCTTTTTTCTTATACTCAAATTTGTTTTGTGGTGTTAAAGTATAAGTCTTTTCCAACTCCAGTATTTCTTATAAATTTTTTCCACTTGGGTTAAATCATACTTCTTTGTTTTGTTAGTTTCCATCTTTAAGTCTCTATCCTCGAATTTGTATTCAGTTATCTGTTTTATCTGTTCCTTCTCTATTGTTGTTTTCTGGGATATTTTTTTTGTTGTAAAGTTAAATTGGAGATGAATTGGTTTATATTTTCAAAGTTATTTTGGATTTCTTTGTGGTTTGAAATCATTGTAATTTGAATTAATTGCAGAATATCATATGTCTCCTCTTGAAAGGTATTTATTTTTTCTTGATAGCACAGATTATTTTTTTTCCAGATTTTGCCAAGTCCTATATGAAAGCCATAGCTGTCATAGTCTTCCTCCACCACTATATGTCAGCACCGGTTTATTTTTCAAATTTTCAAAATAAATAATTGCTTTTAAAATGAGAATCTTAATCATTCAGCAATTTCAAACTTATCCAAATTTAAGTTTTATGTTTTGGTCCTCCATAAAAGGTTTAATTCGCCGCTTCCATTAGTAAACAGATGGGGCAAAGATCCCCCTCCTTCACTTTTGGAGGTTTTTTGCTTCTTGGGATTTTTTTTTTCTTCAGGAAAGTAGGATAGAGAAAATCAATGTTCTTACAAATTTGCTGTTACAATCAGCTTAAAGTAGTACTTTTGACTTCGGTTGCTTGTAGCTTGGGCTAGTCTCTGAAGTTAGGCTAGCCTTTCTCCTGTTGGTTTCTGGAAGGCTTCTCCTGGACCGATCGGGTCGACCGCCGTGGTTCCCAGGACTTCCTTCTTTGCCGCCTCTTTGGGGCGGCTTTTGGTCCATTTAGGGTCCCCTAACAGTAAGAAAATCAGCTGAAGGGCATGGAGCCCCGAACCCCTCGACTGCTGCGCTACTGCACAAGACTGGAAGTCACTTTGTTTGAATTATTCTATCAACTATCTGAAATGCATAGATTAAACAAAGGTATCTGCCCTTCAATAAAAATTAATGGAGAGAAAAAAATCATGACAGCACCTTGCTAGACTACATGTTCCAGATAATTACCAGATAGAAGCAAAAAGCTAGATTTTCTATTTCTTTTCATTTGTTTATCCAAATTTCTATAGGCCAAGTAACAAACAAGGAAGGAGGACAATGATTATGTTTATCCATTAATACATTTCTTTAAACATGCCATATTGGAGGGACCACAGTGAACAGGATCATAAGAGCATTGAACCCAAAATAACAAGCCATATTATGGTTAAACTCTTATATAAATTAGGTCCATATGTACTATCAACAATATGCTTTGCATATTAAAATATTTGGAATCAAGAAAGAAAAGGTATTCATGAGAGTTCCCCTGATCTATCTTACTTATTTTTACTTTTTCCAGTAGCCTGGAAATTTTCTGAATTTCTGAAGTCAAATTTCTGAAGTCAAATGGGGTCCTGAATTACTGTAATAAAGCTCAATTATGTATACACAAATCTAATACTGTAAGGACTATATATATCACAGGCACATTTTGTTTTGCTGATTCTATAGGTAAAACAATAAATAACTCCAGGTTAAAAAATAGTTCTTAAATTTTTTTGTTTTTCATTGCTATGGAAATTCTTGACTTTTCTTATATGGAAATTTAAACAGTGGAGATTTTTTTCACATCAAAGAGAATCAAATTGCAGGTAATCGAATTTTAACTATGCAATATTATTATTGCTTTACCAAATTTCCACAAGACATATTTTAATAATATGAAAATAACCATTGGAGAAATTATTTTCTTTCTGAATAATCTGCACTTTGCTATTCTAATTCTTGTTTATAACACAGAGTCCTATTCCTGCTTGTTTGAAGCCTTCATAAATGATACTGAATTTAAAATGCGACATTTTTTGACATAAGACAAAGAAAATATTCTATAAATCCTTAATGTGTGTAAGTCACAACACTGGAAGATTTAAATGAAGAATTATCTTGATATTATGATATATAGAAAACCTTGAATTGTCTGTGCTTCACTTATTTATTTTAAACTGAAATCATATCTATCTTCAAGTAAGCCCCATTTAATTCAACAAGACTTATATGTCAGTGGAAGTTTGTAGAATTATGCTGTACATTTCTTAAGGCTACTTAAATGTTCCTGAATATGAAACAATTTTTAAGAATTTATTCTGGATGAAATAAATCAGAGGAGGCAACAAAGAGTTTCATATGTCCCTCCAGCATTTAGTTTTTCTACTTAGTCTAAATCAAGCCAATATTTAAGAAGTAAGAAGCTCTCTTTTAATGTTTGTTTTATAACATTTTGCTTTGTGCTTATTACTGTGTGCTGAGGATATTACAATTTATTTTTTGAATTTATCACATTTTAAAATTTTCCTCAAGGTTTGGATTATTGCCCTGCTTACCAGACTAAAAAGTGTAGTTTCTCTCTTGGTTATGGGATGGAAACTGTTAGCAACAGTTGGAGCAGAAAATGCCACCCTGTTAATTCTGTATAATTTGTCAGAATTGGTTTTAAGAAAAACTGAACTACAATTTCTATGGTTCCTTCCAAAGTAAAAAGATGATGCTAGTGAATTCTGCTCCATAACTTACCATTAACTTAAAATATGTTGAAGTTTCCATCTTGCCTTTGTGTCTTTTCACATCTATATGAAATGACTTTTTTTCTGGTGTCTTTGCATCATTGTTGATTCCTAGCACTGCACATTTCTGGACAGACTGGGATCTGTTGGAGCCACTGTCCCACCTTTGAAGTCTCAGTAATTGTGAGGAACTTCCGGTTCTTCACTTTGGCAGCCTCAAGTCCTCCTTTGTCCAACTCATTATACCAGCAGGGTATCTGATGACTGGCACTGCATACGTGGTAATGGCATGACTCTTGTTTTTCCTCTTGAGCTAGCTCTTCAGGATCTGTCTTATCCTTTGGAGGTACTTGAATGTTCCTGTCTTCCTTGCTTCATTTCCATGTGACTGTAGAATACCAAGATATTTGTAGCCAGTCTGTATGTTTATTATGTGACTCATTGGTAGTTCCACCCCATCAGACTGAACTATCTTCCTTCTCTTTACTACCATCTGGCCACATCTGAATAAGATCCCAGTGTCCTCCTGTAAGTCCGTGTCAGTTCAATTCTTAGCATACAGCTTAAACTCATCCATGCAAAGGAACTGACCAATGGTTGTTCCATTTTTGAGCTTATATCCATATCCAGTCCTTGTGATTAAATGACTGAGTGGGTTCAAGCCTATGCGGAACAGCAGCGAGATCAGGATCACCTTGGTATATGCCTCATTTGATGGCCACTTGTGCATGTTAACTTGAGTTGACTTTCAGTGTCAAGTTGACTTTCAGTCTCATTGAGTTCTTGAGGAAGGTCCTTATGTTGACTTTGTATAGTGTAAGGCATTCAAACATCATGTGTTTGTGGCATTGAGTTGTAATGATACATTGTGGCATTGAGTTATGGCTCTCCTGTAATCAATCCAGGCTGTGCTCAGATTGATCTGTCAATACCTTTGGGACAATTGTTGTATTTATGAGCAATAAGTGTTTTGAGCCTTGATGTTGTTCCCAGTGCCCTTCTAAGCATGCTTTTGTACTGCTCCATCTTGTAGCTTTGTGACTATGATGCCCGATAGGACTTTCCATGCTTTAAGGAGACAGTTATCTTCTTTAGTATTAAAATAATAAATAAAGATGACAAAAATAGAATAACATATGCTGATATCCATAAGTCCTCAGTATTTTCTAATTGTCAGAATGTGTTTATCAATTTTAGGATAATAACTTAAGAAGTAACAGTTGTTCTGTAGGAGATGACCAGGCAGACCCCAAAGGCAGGATCAAATGCATCATCAGTTTGGAATCCTTATGCAGTTACAAGAGGCCTAACTCCAGCCACCGGGAATTCCATTGACTCTTATCTAGTGCCAATTTGCCTTGACCATTAGTAGATCAGATTTTTATGTATAGGTAGCATGTAACAAACTTAGTGCTTTGAACTCAGCTCCTGTTCCTGGTTATTTGTGCCTGATATTTCTACTTATTAAAACAAAATACATCCCATCCACGTTATTTAAGAAATAACATGATAAAGATGATATCACTATAGTTAATGTATTACTTGAATATTAATTTCAGGATAAATCTCAGATGAAAGACAAACTCTTTTGTCTGTGATAAACTACATCATCACAGAGTAGCCATATAATCTACATTTTTATCTATTTATTTACAAGTACTATAAGTCACTCTAATCAGGTTCAACTCTAAACAAGAAACTATTTTGCGATCTAATGAAAATTAGCATTTATTCCAACTACTAATGCTTTTCTTTATTTAATGTCAAAAGCTATTCTGTGAAGAAACCTAATGGAAATATTGTCAGAGCATTTGTTTCTAATATCTAAATTTCTTAGTCTATAGTATTTAGATAGTATTTACTCTATAATATAAATTGGAAAATACAGTGTATTTTGGTGAACCATGTAAAGAATCATCATAGTTCAAATTTGCTTGTTCAGTTCATCAATACAGATAGCTCTTCATAAATCATTCTCATTAAATGAATGCCTTGCTTAGCAACTGTTGAAAACAGTCCTTAAAAAACAACTTTACAAACATTCTTCGCACTTAGAACCATTGCAATGTCTCTCTAATCACATGATTAACATTTGAATGCTTCACAGCTGGCTTCTCACAAGTATGTCAATGGAAAAGCTGACAATAAATTTGCAAATCGTGGTCATGTGGTGTCTCACTTAAGAACCGTGGGTGATTTGCTTAACGATGGTGGAAGTGAGTCATAAGTCCATTGCATCATGCAAAGTTAATGACCATATTACTTTAGCGATGGAGCTGCTGGTCTAAACTGTGATCATTAAATGATACCTGTAGTATCTAAACCTTTTATTATTTTACACGATGAAGGCAGATGAATATTTAATAAGCCAGACACTGAACATTCAATCTAAAATAAGTGAATATTGTTGATTTTAGCAAATTGATTTATACATTTCAAGTTCATAAAAAATAAAATATTTAAAATGGTTATTTAGTAATTCTACATTTTTCTTATTATTGATCAGCATTATATGATAACTTTCTCATAATTTTTCTTTATATTAATTTAAATGTTATTATTCCCCTTATTAGATTGTAATTCTTACATTAATCTATACATGTTTTTATGCAACTAAATCAAATCCTTTGTCATCCTTTTTTCTAGGGCTGAAATCAAGTGAGCCAACCATGACCGGCAAAACACAGACCAGTAATGTTACCAATAAGAATGATCCCAAATCCATCAACTCCAGAGTCTTCATTGGTAATCTTAATACAGCCATTGTCAAAAAAGGAGATATAGAAGCAATCTTTGCAAAGTATGGAAAAATAGTCGGCTGTTCAGTGCACAAAGGTTATGCATTTGTACAATACATGAGTGAGAGGCACGCAAGAGCTGCTGTGGCAGGAGAAAATGCCAGGATCATTGCAGGACAACCACTGGGTGAGTGTCTGCATGGCCCCTCATATATTCATCTTATTACAGTTTTTTAACCTTCATTTCTAGATTCAATTTTTTATATCCAGCCTGAATCCACATGAATTCAATTAACTGTATTTTGTATGCATTCTAGTAGTAAGCAAAAATTACAGTGCACTTAGAATTCTTACATGATCAAGGAAGTTTAGGACTACATAAATAGACATGTGCATATAACTCTTGTGGAAGAACACAATATGTGCATTTTCAACTGTGGGTATTTCTTAGACTCACAAATCCAAAGGTCCGCCCTTTGGCATGAATTATAACCTTGTTTAAATGTACCATACTTAACATGAACCAGTGTTTATGATTTGGACAGCAAGTGTAACTGCTTTAATTGGGATGAAAATGTCCTCATTCCTTATGTCTATAAAAAAGAAGAGTGTGAGCCCAATGTTCGTTGTGTTTGATTCATGAAATTCTAAATAATGGCATCATGAAAGTACAGATAGGAACTTCTCATTAATTATAACAAAATTTGCATTTTGAAAGTTGTACCAGTAGACTGGAGGTCTTACTCATTATAGGCTTTCCTAACTTATAACTGCTGATACAACTTTCATCTTAATATTTAAGGGGATATTCAGTAGCTAGAAAATAATATATAAGATATGGTATAATTATGGAAAATGAAATAAGGGCAGCAATAGGTTGATTCAAGAAAAGCTTTATCCAGTCTGCTGCCCTGCAGAAGTTATTGAAGAATGTTGAAGTACTACAGTCATTAGTGAGTTGGTATACTACTCAGAAGCCATCATTATTATGGAATGTCTGTATTATATAGAAGCCAGTAAGATATGCTTTGTTATTTGTCTTTAGATGTATAAAAACTTGTTTGGAGTAATCTTTAAAATAAATGGGAGAAAACCACAAGCCAACATAGTTCAGTTAGATTTTCGGGAGAAAGATTATGAATGTGCAGTAAACATTCTTTTCCTTCAAAAATTTACTGCCATGTTACTTAAGCCATTTGTTCTCTGATGCTGTGCTATACATTCATAAATAAGCATTTGTATATCTCTATTCTGCTTCAAAAGACTCAGGGTAGTTTATTAAAAATATAAACATAAATAACAGGCATCATTTTCAGGAAGAAAACATTTTAACTGTAGCCCGAGTCCACCATCTGCACTGAAGATTTATTAAAACAGAAAAAGGTTTCACCGTCTTACAAAATTTCTGGCAATAATCCTGAAGATAAAATTTGCAGGATAATTGTATCATACACAATAAAGGGTGAAAATATTCTGTAGGATTTATTCCAGAGATTTCATCAAATCAAGTTTCAGTTTATAATTTTATAATTAATTGTTCTTATTCAAAATGCTCATTTTTTACTCTGTTCTTCTGAATTTTCCCTTTATTCTCTTTTACTTTACTTTCCCTGAAATGAGCTGGTTGTTTTTTTTCAGAATATGCATTTATTTCCATGATATGTCAATATTTGCTTTTTTCTATTGAAATTATTGGAAGTTTGCTCTTTGGCTGCATTAATACATTTTTGTGCTGAATAGTTTTTAATAAGAGCTTAGGTTATTAACTAATATTATTTAGTCACTTGATTTAATAACAAAAGAACAATAAAAAATTACCTATATCCTGGAATTAAACATACTTGTGTTTATGTTTTTTAAGAAAACAAAACAGCCATTCAAACAAAATTTGATCTACCACTTGAGCTGAACAACTATTAGATTTTTGTTAGCAAAAAAATTCCTTCCTTCCTTCCTTCCTCCCTCCCTCCCTCCCTCCCTCCCTCCCTTCCTTCCTTCCTTCCTTCCTTCCTTCCTTCCTTCCTTTGTGAGGAACTAATACGGCATAATGGTTGGGTTAGATGTGGAAAAACTCATGTTCTAATCTACCTAGGACCATTGACTAAAAACAGTGACACAAGGTTCTAATTTACCCTTGGCCATGGAAGTTGACTACGTAACTTGAAGCTAGTCATACTTTTACCCCCAATCTACCTCACAGGGATCCTGTTGTGCAGAAAAATAGGAGGGAGGAATATCTATGCTGCCTTGAGCTCCTGAATGAAAGGCAGGCTATAACTCTAAAAATAAAATGAGCATGTGTATTCATAATAATTGCTAGAAGAATCAAATGATTAAACAAAGATTAGGAAATATCACACAAAGGGTATATGTTTAGTGGGTATAACAAAAGGTTAAGTACAGCTTCTTTGATAAGTAAATTTCATTCTATGTAGTCCCTTTAAATATTATTAAAAAGTTGCCTCTCTTCAGATATAAATTAGACACTGTCTCCACCAAGAAAATGCACAGATCTCCTGACACAGAGCGATATATAGCTTGAAGTAAACTAGTGGACACAGATAATTATTTTGGACAACATGCTCTCTTACTTGTCTTTGAAAGTCTAGTAGCCCTCCAGGAGGTTTTTAAATCACAACAACCTTAAAAACCAATACAACATACAATATAGGTAATAAATAATGTCTTTATCAAAATAGATTGTTTATATATATATATATCTGTTCTATATTAGATTGATGTGGCAATTGGCAATAGAGTCATTTTTATTCTTTTTCATCATATATGCCCTGGCCATCAAATCTCTTTTTAGTCTCACTGCTTGTCGTGACTTATAGATATGTAACATTCCAACTTTCAGAGCTTGTAAACTTCAGGGCGAATGAATTACTCACAACAAATGGAGTCTTCTAGACTATGAGTGATGTTACCTTTTATGACTACTCTTTCTCATTTCTAAAAGATAACCCTTTAATGTAAAACAATTTCTATTCTATCAAGAGGGGCGAATATTTGTATTTTATTTTTTAAATAATGCAGAACATGGTTACAGAATTTGAGAAAAACACATCCTAGATGTGTTACGCTTTTTATAAAGACATTATAGCTATTGATTATTCATTCAGTGGTTTGTTGGTCTGTTTGCCAGCATCAAAATTCCACTTATCTCTAGAAATTCTGCTCCTGTAACATCCAAATAAAACTGATTAAAAAGCCACACCATCATAGCATAAATATAAAGAAAGAATGACTGCATAAATAATTCATTATAATTCTCCAAATGGTCTCTTAAAGATCCAAAATTTCATTGTTCTATGAAAAGGTAGGACTGAGAAATACATTCTATAGTGATGGGGTAACCTTGAAAAGGCCTCCTTTTGAGTTCAACCCCTCCTCAGTTTATTAAGGAAGAATATATGATTAATTGAATGGAGTGGCAAGATTCCCTATGGAAGAGATGGTTTTATATGTATCCTGAACCTAAGCTATGTTGATTGAATTTCACTGAAAATAAAAGTATAATTCCAATAATATTTTTACAGCAGTCCTCACCCGTTGAGTCACTACATTTTTCATCAGGTAGTCTTCAAGGGCAGTTCCAAGTATAACATGTTACAGTAGTCCAACTTCAAAGTAATAGCAGTGAGTGTCAATAAAGCCTTCCACTAAAAAAAAAGTACTATTGATGCATCACCTAAAACTGGGCAGAATCTTCATAGCCATGGTTCCTATCTGCTACTCTAGCAGGAAACATTAAACTAGGAGACCCAAGTCATGGACCTCTCTATAGAAGAAGTACAACCCTGCCAACAGTACATAGAGTACACAAAGACTGCTGATTTGAGGACAAAAGGCATGTTGTCTTACTGGGGCTCAGTTCAGCCATTTCATCTAGATACTTAAACATCCAGGTAACAGATCAGATTGGAGATGGTGGCCATATTTTGTTGCTCTATCGTGTTCTCCTTGCGCTCCTTTAATTTAAATGCTGACTTTCCTGGGTCATGCCACTGTATCACTATATCTCAGAAAAAGTGTAAGTCTTATAAGGCTAACAATGATAACAAGGTTGCCTCTTTTCAATCCCAATCCCATTTGCCCATTTTGGATCTGAATGCAGCCTTCATCTACTCTTGAGATCTACTCCATTTATAGTAATTAATCATAATGTTGTCTATATAGGTGCTAATATCATCACATTTCCAGTATGACACCCAGGGCTTTTTTTCTCGGAGAAAAGGTGGCGGAACTCAAACCTGGCCACGCCCTCATCAAACCCTAGGACCGCCCCTTTAGAGAACAGGACTGCAAGTAAAATTTGGGAGGGGCTATTTCCGGTGTGGGAGGGGCTATTTCCGGTGCGGCCGGCCCGGAAAAAGGTGCCGGAACGCGGTTCCGCCGCGTTCCGGCTGAAAAAAAGCCCTGATGACACCATATCCCACTTTTTATTTAACACCTGTTTTCAGCTCTGTTTTGGAGCTACTAGAGTTGTTTTTTTTACCTTTCTTACCTTGATCTTAATTTCTTTCTTTATTTCACAATGCATCTTAGCCAGCACTTAGGATTGCATAAAAATTATGTATGATCTGAAACTGATAGCCAGTATAATCCCACAGTCTGTATGGAATGAAGTGTTAATACCACTTTACAATGCCTTGGTAAGGCCACACTTGGAATACTGCATCCATTTTTGCCACCACGATTTAAAAAAGATGTTGAGACTCTAGAACAGGGGTGTCAAACTCTCAACATCATGTGACATGTCATGACGTATCGTGACTTTTTTTCCATTGCTGACAATGGGGTGGGTGAGATTTTGCCATGACGCATCTGGCCCGTGGGCTGGCAGTTTGACACCCCTGCTCTAGAAAGAATACAGAGAAGAGCAACAAAGATGATTAGGGGACTGGAGGCTAAAACATATAAGGAACAGTTGCTGGGATTGGGTATGTCTAGTTTAATGAAGAGAAGGATGAGGGATGACATGATAGCAGTGTTCCAATATCTCAGGGGCTGCCACATAGAAGAGGGAGTCAAGCTATTCTCCCAAGCACCTGAAGGCAGGACAAGAAGCAACGGATGGAAACTAACCAAAGAGAGAAGCAACCTAGAACTAAGAAGAAATTTCCTGACAGTTAGAACAATTAATCAGTGGAACAATCTGCCTCAAGAAGTTGTGAATGCTCCAATGCTGGAAGTTTTTAAGAAGAGACTGGACAGCCATTTGTCTGAAATGGTACAGAGTTTCCTGCCTGAGCAGGGGGTTGGACTAGATGACCTCCAAGGTCCCTTCCATCATCATCATCATCATTATTATTACATTAGGTAAATCCCCTACATATGAGCTAAGCATGCAAACATTGCTGTGTAAAATCTTTTCGAATAGTTTGCCCAGTGCTTTTTTTGTAAAAAAAAAAAAAAAGGTGCCGAAGCTGACACACGTCATACAACCCGCCTTGCCTACCCTACAAGGTTCCATCCAAAAAAGGTGCCGGAACTCCGTTCTGGGCGTTCTATGACAAAAAAATCTCTGGTTTGCCCTATGTAAAAATATATTTAGTTTCCATTATAAAGTGGTTTACTCTTTATCCTTTGACAAACATTTCTGTTTCTAGCAAAGAGAGGTGTGTAGATTTAAGCTTACTTTGAAGCTTACCATCTGCTCTGCTTCCCTCCAAGCCTCATTAATTGGCCTTGGGCTCATCACAGAAAAATACTGCTGATCTAGCTGCATCACAGGAACATGGTGTAGATTTCATCTGTTCATGTTTTGGTCTTCAGAATGCTATTTAAGCTTCCTGCCATTTACAGGAAAGGGATATCCAAGATAACATAATATTGTCTTATAGCTTCAGTAAAGAGCTGCAGAAAGGAACTTTATGATTAGGTAATCTTTTTAAATCACTATATTGATTAATGGTTGCTTACATATTATTACGTTAATAAAACATTTGATAGTTAATCAAATATTTAAAAAACCAGCAAAAATTCAGCAAAACAAAATGGCAAAAATAAACCTGAAATATCGAATGATGAACTAAATAGCTGTCAGAACCCATATTTTAAAAGGCCTTTTTCCTCTTTCTAAACCTGAATTGCATTCTCTTCTCTCCCTGGGTTCTGTCATACTCCTAGAGGTGAGGGGGGAAGTGCTTGAGGGTTATTGCCTTGGTTCCTCTATCTCTACAATGTAACACTTTGCTGTTTCTGCGTTTCTTCTTCTGTGAACTCTCTCTCCCCTGTTGTCAGCTAGTAAAGAGGGGAGGAGAATGGAATGTACCTCCAGCAACTGTTTTATCTCCGCATTCACAAGGGAAGGTGCGAAGAGCCGCCTAAACATCGCTGCAGCATGGAGACGGCCTGATGTTATCTCCTTTTTCCCACAACGAACTTAACACCTTGGGATTGGCCTGCTTGAACTGACTGGATGAACTATGGGGTGGGGTTATGCTTGGGATACTTTTTACCTATCGATCTGGCGGGAAACCCTCAGATCCTGTCTATTATGCCTGCTATCAGCTTCACCTAATAAAAGCTCCTTTTGGAAGAAACCGCTTCCACGAGTTCTACTTTCTTAGGATGAGGTATTGAAGTCGGCCCTGACAATAGCTGTGCAATAGCTCAGGGGTCCCCAACACCCAAGCCGTGGCCCACTACTGGGCCGTGGCCTATTCGCAACTGGGCCACGTGAGCGGTGGACCAACCTGCACGTGCAGCTTGATTTATATGAACAACGGGCTGGCGCGTGCACAAGTCACAGGCTAGTATGCACCCACATGCAGTGCAGCTCAACTAGTCAAGCTGTGTGTGCATGCGAGTGCATGCTGGCCCACTGCTGGTACAAGTTGAGCTATGTGCATGCACATGCACACCAGCCCACCACTCATGCAGCCCAGTTCCCCTCCTCCCCACCAGCCAGGCCGCCAAGCTGCAAAGGATGGTTGACCGCTGCAGTAGTTCTAAAAACATCTCTTTCTATCCCTGTCCTTTTAGCCCAATTCTCTATCTCTAAAAATGGGCCTTGAGAACGTAAGACTATATCACTAAGGGGGGCAGATTATGTTGCAGGAAGTGAAAAAGGAATTTGTGGAATGTCTAATAGACCATTTATTTCCTTAATTTCTCCTTCATTTAATTGTTACACCACCAACCTTGAGCAGATCTGTTTCCTATTGAAAAGAAATATTGCATAAATTATAGCAGTAATTCGGATGAATATTTCTTTATTTCCAAAGTTTATATCCTACTGTTGTTACTGCTGTGTGCAGAGGTGTCTGCAGAAGTCAAGATGGTAGGCATAAAGGTGCAATCACAACTTTAATATGGCTTGCACTTCAAAAACAGGCCAGTGTTTGATCACAAAGTCATAGTCACCATGTTGACTTTTTGATCAACTACTGCAGACAACCCAGACTCAGTATATATCTCGTGCTCAACATTGTCCCAAAATCTTCTCTGGTGTGCAGTGTTTTCAAGGCAAACAGTTGATGTGGAACATGTTTCCTGAGATTAGGAGGTTTAAAAGCTACAGCTCTTCTTTTTAAAAAACAAAAACAATCTTAGCCTATAATATAAAAGATAAGTCAATCCAGTTGTGACTGACTCAAGGGGGTGGTACTCATCTCTGATTCTCAGTTGAGGGAGCTTGCATTGCCTGATAGACATTTCCATCATCAGGTGGCCAGAATGAAAATATGGAATGCAAGTAACCTTTCCTGCTGAGGCGGTACCTATTCATCTACTAGCAGTTGCCTGCTTTTGAACTGCTGGGTTGGCATATAAACATTCAAATAAATAATGGGGGAAAGGAAAGGTTAAATAGTATTCAAATATTGAACAATAAATGGTGACATATGAATCAATTTATTACTGCATTCATAGTACTGAAAGAAAAACAGACAGGGTAAAAACAAGCCTTTTATTTAACTTCAAATTTTGAAGATTCCTTTTTAAGATCAAAAGGCATATTTGAATTTGCTTGAGCATATTCTCTGTCAAAACTGGGTGAAGTGCAAGCTATTTTGAGAACATTTTACTGATAGACAGGACTTGCAAAAACGTAACTCCTACATAATTTTATTCAGGTAAACATCCCATTGACGTCAATAAGACTTTCACAGATAAATTAAAGTGCTGGCTTCAACTGACTGTTTAGCTCTTGATCTGGCATTTTATATTTGTATTCCTTCCCACACTGTGCAATTTCAGAGGGAACAAGCATGAAATTACAATAAAAAAATGATGCTGCATTTTCCTAAACTTCGGCACTGCTCCAATTAATTGAATGTGAGTTATAACAGAAATAGACTCTTCAATTTAAGCTCTGTGCTAAGTATAGCTTCTCCATGAATGTGATTTCCAAGTCTTCTTCCAACACAGTCATTAATTTAGTTAACCCTCTGGCATTATGAAGCCATTCCTCTTCTACTATGCTTTTGGTACTGAGTTTCATTACAGTCTTTCATTTGGTATTGCAATGATGGCAGAGAACTTGGAGGCTTCTGGAAAAACATTCAATTAACTTTCATCCCCACCTGACAAAAATAAAACCAAAAACTTTTAAGTCAACATAATACATGCATATTGGATGGTTTGTCAAATACTGTAGAAATTTTAAAGTACCCAATCTGGATCATTCTAAAAACTGGCTATGAATTATTGTTGTGCTCACTAAAGAAGTATTACATTTGCTCATAGGTCTATAATCTTGAATTAAATGGCAGTATAACCCTATATCACATTTTATATCTATGAGCAAGAGCAGAGAGAAGTAAAAATGGTAGAACAGAACCAACAAAGATACTATAAACTGAAAGTCATTTGGGGTAACTACTCTATATTCACAAAAATAGTAATAAACTGAAGGAGAAAAATTTTAGTCCAACCGCCTAGATGGTTCCGTCCCAGGCAACTGATGGACCCTGAGAGGTTCCTGACGGAGCTTGGGCCATATCCGGAGGATCTGGTCCACGACTCGGCGGAAAATCAGGCGGCGGCTTGGGAGACAACTGCCGCCGCAGCATTGGACCGAGTCGTGCCTTTGCGGCCTCTGACCCGACGTAGATCTCGACTGGCTCCCTGGTTTACCGGGGAGCTGAGAGAGATGAAA
>NW_015389148.1:10148-23041 GCF_001527695.2 Protobothrops mucrosquamatus | reverse complement strand
GCAAGCGGGCCTGGCCTAGGGAGGATTTTAAATCGGGTTTATTTTAAGAACAATTTTTAAATAGCACAACTTCAAATATTTGGTTTTAATTGGTTTTATTTGGAGGGGCTGTAAATACGTTTATGTTTTTAATATGTTGTGAGCCGCCCTGAGTCCCGTTGGGAGAAGGGCGGGATATAAATCAAATAAAATAAATAAAATAAAAAAATAAATAAAATAAAAAAATGTGCCAGCTGCACCTAATCCAGGATTGGGAGGCACTGGTCCTGATCATTGATGCCCTGCTTGGACTATTGCAGTCTCTCTAGATGGGGCTGTCCTTGAAAAGTATTCAGAAATTTCAGGTGTTCCAGAAAGCAATGATTCATGTAGCTTGAGGCATAGCATAGTATGCCCATATCACAGCACTACCATGTGATATACACTGGTTCCCAATAGGCATCTAGTTATTATCTGTCATCTTTAAAACCTACATGGCATGAGACCAAACTAAATGTGAGACCTCTCAAAACAGTGAGCATGCTTTGGGTCTCCTCCATGAAACAGTGCCACCTAGTGGGCCCTAGGAAGTATGCCTTCTCTGTTATGGTGCTTGGCCTTTGGATTAGCCTCTCCCAGAGATATAAATGGCCCACATTATGTTTGTTTTTAGAAGGCTGTGAAGACCTGATTCTTCCCCCAGTATTGGACCAGGATATTAATTTATTGGAGCACTTGTGTGTATATATATATATGGGAAGACTGATATTTTTTACAAGGGCATTGATTTTGGGTTCTTTTCTATTTTTAATGATTAATTTTGTTATATATTCACCACCGATTTCTTTGGATAGATTGGCAACCACAGAAATTTGATAAATAAATAAACTGTAATATTATATCCAGTGACATAATCCATTCTGATGACAGTTGCTTTGACCTTTTTCCGCATACCCCAAAGTCTGCTCTAAAAAGTTGGAGGAACATGCAGAGCAGATTTGAGGCATGTATTGAGGAAAAGAAGATGGTGCTGCTAAAGGAATAATGTGCTTGCAGGTAGCTCAGTTTAATCCATTATGCATCCCTCTAAATCGTATGCCTTATCAAGTTTGTTCTGAGTGGAGACCAAAGAAACAGCTGACAGTTGCCTGAAATTAAGTTCTTTTTTCTTCACCCAAGAGCAATGACAGCAAATTATTAGGTGGGCAGCCACTCAGGACCCCCTCCCATTTATAGCACTTTATATTCAGCCCCTCCTGTAGAATATCATCCCTTACCATCATCCAGATCAGACCTCAACATCATTCCATATAAGGAACTTCCTTCCTTCCTTGCTAGGGCCTCTAACATTTCTGAGAATACATTTATTTAAGAAGTTACTCTTGGAATGTACATCTGGAAAAGCTATCTTCAAGGCCTGTAAAAATAAGAAGGCCAATGAAATCTTAGAAAATAGAATAAAGTATGATATAATATAAATACTATAATAAAATATTGTAATACTATATTCTCAAAAAAATTATAACAATTCATTGGAAGAATAATTATGAGACCAAAATATTAAATCCCAATATTCTATGTAATTTTTATGATCAAAATCACTGAAATCTGTTTCCAAAATGCTACAGTATATTGCATCTGGAAGGATTCAGCTTATTTCATGTTAAATTTCTGTCTGAATTATAGTCAGCTTTTAGTTGAAGTTAATGTTTGTGTATATGACTAAACAAATAACAAACAAACAACTAAATTTATCTTCCAAAATTTAGCCTGATTTGCAATTTGGACTGATGTTCCTGATTACCAAGTTTGTTGAAATCTACCATTGTTGTCTTAATGACTTGTATGGATTGGACATTTATACCACTAAAAGTAGTATATTATAAAAAATGAATTTGTTGCAAAGCTATAATCTGTTTCAAAGAATAATAATTCAGAGTTACCTTTTCTTTTAGAATAAGATAAAAACCTGTTGTTTGCAAAGGTGCTTTTTCAAGATGCAACTGGACTTTCTCGTTTTTCTTTGAAGATATTTAAGTGTCATCCAAGAAGCTTCTTCAGCTCTGACTGGATGGCAGAGAATGGAAGGGCTGAAGATAGAAGTCAGAGCTGAAGAAGCTTCTTGGATGAGAAGCAAAACGTTTTCAAAGAAAAACAAGAAAGTCCAGTTGCCTCTTGAAAAAGCACCTTTGGAACAAACATGATCTGAATGACTGAGAATCTCCATAGATTGTTGTTTGCAAAATTTGCAGCTGAGTCATGCTGCCTAATACCGTGTTTCCCTGAAAATAAGACCGGGCCCTATATTAATTTTTGCTCCAAAAGATGCATTAGGGCTTATTTTCTGGTTAGGTCTTATTTTGTGGAAAATATGGTAATAATTTCGTCTGTCTGGCTGATGATCTTAACTGTGACTTATTTTGGGGGTGGGGCTTATATTACAAGCGTCCTGAAAAATCATGCTAGGGCTTATTTTCTGGTTGGGTCTTATTTTGAAGGAAACACGGTATAGACATCCCTCAGTTTGTCCACCCTGTGTTGAAGCAACTTTGGAATTTACTATTCTCTATTGAATAACACCAGAAACTTCATAAACTTTGTGGGTCAGGAGAGACCTGATTTTACAAGAAAATAATAATAATCTTTAGAGTTCCAGGAGATAATATTCTAGCATAATTCTTCCAGAAAATCCTTTATCTAACTGAACAATCATACAACCTGTCCCTTGATTGTGGTTGATTCAGATTTTTATTTATTTAAATAAAGCAGCTTTACTATTTTCCCATTTCTCATGACCTTTCTGTCTCATTTAGTCTGGAAATTGATTGCTGTTCAGCATTTTCCTTCCATGCTAAAAGCTGTTACTCTGCAGGGCTTACATTTAAAGCATGCCAAGCAGCTATTTGCCAGGCTAGATGGAGAAAAATGTTTCCTGAAATGCCACTTATGGGCTTTATTTATTTCTTGTATTTGCTTTGGAAACAGTAATTGTTTGATTTCAATACTGTGAGCAAGGGAAAAATGGCTTCGCGCACACACACACACACACATACACATGCACGCACGAGCAAACTGCCCTCAGTCAGGACTTAAGGTTTTGCATTTAAAATATTGGTTATACTTTGCAACTTCTACATTGTAGTTCCAACTCAGAGACATCCCAGAGGGCTAGGCAGTAAAGATGAACCCAGATAACTGTTGAATCAGAAGCAGAGGGGATGAAAGTGCTGTGTAGGATCTTCCCTTGCAATCAATTCTGCAGAATTTTTTCAATAAACTTATCTGAGTTAATGACAAGGGATTCAAAACTTCAGTCCTCATTACTGTATATAAACTTACATCAAAATGGCTTCTCAGGGCTTGCTTCAGAATAGACACCAGTATAATTGCATTGTTACTCTGTAATTTTAAGAAGTAATTTTGTTACTTTTACAAGGACATATACTTCCATAAAGGTGGTACTTGGTATATTTTGTGCTGAGAAAGACATTTTATATGGGCATATTATTCATACTTTGTGCATGGGCAGAAGCATTCTTTTGTCTTTTGTCCCAAAGCCCGCAAATCTAAGGTCTATTAAATTGAGCTTTACAGTACTGTACTTGAATATTTCTGAAAACTTTTCAAAGACAGACTGCTATAAAATGTATTATAATATTCAAAGTAGAATGGAATGAAGTTTTGTATCAGCCTGGACATATACGATATATCCAGAAGAAACACGCTATTTTTCACAATACAAACAGCCACTGCCAAAACCTAGACATCCTGCTTTGTGGATAAATCTGATAATTTTAATCCATGAATCTGATTTGAGGAAGTTCCCGGCTATCGCGCTGATCCCAGCACTGCCTGGTCAGTGGTGAGCCTGCTAGTAAGGTAAGAGGGGAGCTCCAATTGAGAGGAGAGCTAAGAAAGAAATTCCAAGCCTCCAGCAGTCCACTGAAACAGTGCTGATCCCAGCGCTGTTGAGGTGACTGTGGAGACAAGGAAGAGAGAACCCACAAATCGGATAAAATTGTACAACCTGTCTAATCTGAGAGCCAAACTTGTCACATCCGTCTGGGTTGCAGACTGAGTCGAGACTGGGTTGTCCTGGTCCAGGACGGGCATGGCAAGTTTGACTGACTCAGTCTAATGGGCAGGAAGACAGAGTTAACCATTCGTGGATTCTCCATCTCCATGCTGAGAAAAGGCGTTCAAGTAAGGCAACGCCCCTTTTAATCCATAAATCTGATTTTTCAATTGTTATATAATTATCTTTTTTAAAACCTGTCACTTACCTTTGTCAGAAGAACATAAGATGAGCACTGCTAGATTTAATATCTTATCAAGTCCAGAATACTGAGCTATACACTGGGCAATTAATAGCTAGGTGACTTTTTTGTATTACATTTTTCAGTTTTGTGCAACCTTGGTACAGACTAATATGTCTTGATTTAGATCCAACCTATAGGAATGTGTAAACAGTTTCCATGTGTTCCATCATATATATTCTGGCAGTTTAACTTGCAAATATTAAGTAGCAGAAGAAAAAATGCCAGTAATTTGAATAGAATATCTAGTGTTCCACAAAATATGAATTTTCATTAGCCCTTTCTTATGTATAGCAGCGGCCCCCAACCTTTTGGACACCAGGGGCTAGTTCCATGTGAGATGGTTTTCAGCAGATCGCAGTGGCTGTTTCATGCACTGCCTGGATCCATCGTATACACAGATGGAGCTTTGCTTGCTCCTGTCGCCCAGTTCCTGGCAGGCAGCAGACTGGTGCTGGTCTGCAGCCTGGGCGTTGGGGACCCTTGATGTAGAGTATAGATGATATGGCTCACTGGGCTTCTCTATGCTCCCCTTCCCCGCCATATACACAGGCTGCTTTTCCTTTCCCAATGAATCTAACTCTAACAAAACCAAATAAATGCTATGTAGAATATTGCTGAAATTTTAAGAGACAATGACTATGATGGAAGTCACCACAGAGTGAGGAAAGTGGAAATTTTGTTAGGTGACAAGGTCATTCTGTTTTGCTCACTTTTAATATTAGTTTAGCGCACTACAGTTTGCCATCCAAAACTAGAAGTATTGGCTGAAGTTTCTAGAGCGTGAACAAAAGGAACAGTTCTGTAAGTGAAATACACTCTTGTTTGTGCTAAAATTGAAATCATGGAAAAAAAGAACTGTATCTTGGCAGAATCCAGCTTGCTACTGTTATCTTCATTACCCACTGTGGATTGTTGCAAAACTTGGATGGACTGTGTCCTTATAATGTAACCTTCAGTGCAAGGCTCATTAATCTCACTCGTGTTTCTACAAATTCTATTTAAGGAAATAATCTGAAATTAATTTTACAAGACCGCATCTACTTTTGAGAAACAGTTTGGGTGATTATACAAAGTAGAATGTCACCCACCTAGAAGCCATTGTCTCCACTGCTTTTTTGCAGTCTTTGTAATGTCAGTGATCGAACACTGATTGCTTCCTGTGAATTTGACTTTTGGGCTTCTTCATATGGAGTCTTTCTATTTCTTATATGATACCTGAATAGATTGTCTTTGGGATTCCAATATGTAAAACCAATGAAGATAAAATTGTGAAACTAAAATGTTTGAAGATAGACAGCTCCAGTTTTTACAAAATATTCAGTTTATGTAACATTTGGACAAATTATACAAGGTTTTTTATTTCTGTTCTAGAATTTCTAGAACATCAGAAACTTTTTCTTACTTTATTCAGCTTTGCTGAAATGATATAAAATCTACCTCTTCCGAATCTTTTGTCTTTACAACTGTTAGTTCTATGCAGTTGAAATAAGAAGTAGTTTGTTTCAGATGTCAGCAGCCTCTATATAATTATTCATCTTTAAGGTTTTCATACTTACATATATTCATAGCCTAGAAAATCTGATACAAATTGTACTGATATAACATTGTTGCTTATGACTGCAAGCTTTGTACAGAACAAAACGGATTTCCAATTGTGTGGCATTAGTGAACAATTCATGTTTTCACAATGAGCAGCGTTTCTTTAGAGATCTCTTTGACATTCTGTGTGGGAGAACTTTGCTTCATTGAAAAGACCTTGATCGCAATCTCAAGTTTCTTTCAACAGATTTATTCTTGAGGTTGTGCTTTGTAGTTCATTCTTTATTTCATTGTTATTTTATCAGACCAAATGTTTTGCAATAATTACTCACAGATTGCCTGATATTGTAGAAAAATTATTTGCATTCATGCAATAGCTGACAAATAAGTGCCTTATGGTAAAAAGGAACAATATGTACTCTAGCTTTGGAAATAGGTCTTAGTCTATCCCCTTGTCAAGATATGCACAGAGATAGGGGAATTTACATTATTTGAATCAGGCTCTTTGTTTAGTCCAGTTTTGTCAATGCTAACTAACATGGCTTCAGGCAAGAGCTTTTCCAGCTGAAAGTGGAGATGCCAGAGACTGAGCCTCTACATATTGCATGCAGACATGTGCTTTGCTAATATAACAATTTTAATGTTCATAAAATTTCACATACAAAATAAAGAGTGTGACACAATAGGGCCATATTTTAATAGGAGAACACGTATTTTGAATATAAAAGATCCCAGGTTCACTTACTGGGATTCAGGTAGCAAGGGATATGGCAAACTTCTCCAGAAAAATTGCTATCAAACACAATAGACAGTAAATAAATTCCTATATTCCTTGAGAATTAGAGCTGGCCCTAAGGCCGTGGTGGCGAACCTATGGCATGTGTGCCACTGGTGGCACGCAGAGCCCTCTCTGTGGACATGCACACCATCGCCCCAGTCCTAGGCCTTCAGCTGGGTTTTATAAAACCTTTTCGCTTTAGGCCTCCGCCACCGTGTGCAAAAAAAAAAAAGGTTCAATCAATCAATCAATTTCAACTTCTCGCAGGGGAAAAAAAGATCTCGCAAAGTTGGAATTGCTTGATTGAACTTTTTAGTTCTACCCAGTGTGCCGTTACCACCGTGGCCATGCCCACCCAATGGGCCATGCCCACCCAATGGGCCACACCCACCCGGCACCCGATGATACATAAGTGGGGTTTGGGTTGCAGTTTGGGCACTTGGTCTCTAAAAGGTTCACCATCACTGCCCTAAGGCATTTGCATCTTAGTGCAGCCTTTAATATGGAAACTCATTCATACATTTCAATAGTAAATTTATACAATCTGTAGAGTTTACCATTCTAGTGAAGATAATTGAATGCTCAGACTATATTTTATGTAGTATTCTATCCAACAAAAGCCAGCTATATACACTGAGAATGAAGAATGTGAAAACACTAATTAAATAATTCGTTCTGAAGGGAGTCCAAATCTGCCATTAGACTTCCCATTCTAACCAAAAAATTAGATTGCTGTCCATTTCATTCATTCCATAGAACACAGTAGATTTCCTTTAGAATTAAAGATATTGTGATGGAAATAGTATGTGACAAGAAAAACTGCAACAGGGAACAGGCTAAAGATAGTATCTCAATATAAGTTAAAATTTAATGCTTACAGATGTCTTTAGTTTTCCTCTACTTAACTACCATTTGATAATCTGAGGTCAGTTATTATTTTATTTCTGTTGAAGAAAAAAATGAAGAATGTCACCTTCAAAAAGTGGTATGTAAGTGATACATTTGGTATACCCGTGATGTAGATTACCATCTTTTATGTGTTCTTATTGCTTACTACTTTAATACTGACACAAGTTGGTTTGAATTTTTTATATAATATGCAGTTCCCTAGAAACTAATTAACATTTATTTGTACTTCTACTTACATAGTGTTTTTGAGCTAAGAAAGTTGCAAATCTCTATAATTTATGCTAAAATGACATGTAATGGAAAGTAGAATGAGATGGTTAGGATAATTTTAAGATAATTGTATTTTAATTGCTAAATTAGAAAGTAATTCCCATAAATTGCATATCATACTCACTAACTATAATGTGCATTAATTCATTACAATTAATGTTAACTGTGAAAATCACATGAGTATATTTTGTCCACTTATTTCATAGGATTTCTGGATGAGATTGCAATTCTTTTATTTTATTAATGAATTATCAGAATATTTTATTAACTCATGAAAATCTGAAAAACAAATTGTCATAATTGGAACCTGCCTGCAGCTCATGTTGTTTCAAACTATTTATAAATGGATGAAGATTATTGGGAGGTTATCATGGCAGATAAGATTTTGGCAAAGAGCAGGCAGAGGGGGGGGACAGTTAAATGGGTTATCAGTTTAGAGTCCTTACATTGCCACAAGAGATCCATGTCCAGCTCCCTGTGAATACCTTTAACCTGTTGACTATAGGTTGACTAGATTCTTGTGTATAGGCTTCAATAAATTGTCTGTTCTGCAATCTTACAAATAGTCCTGACTCATTGTGCCAAACATAAATGCAAATATCCGTGTTCTCCTACATTACTCTCATGGTTGCTTCTTTAGATTAGAATGTACTATTTCAGGTTACAGAACACCCCACATAGCAAGAGGGAAAAAGAGAAAGTGTGTGTGTGTGTGTGAGAGAGAGAGAGAGAGAGACAGAGACAGAGAGAGACAGAGAGAGACAGAGAGATGTTCAAAATTCTAATTTTGAAAATAATAGAAAAGAGAACATGATTAAATAAGGAAATAAGCTATTAACAATATTTAGTATATGTAAGTGTAGTCTTTAAAAAAAAACACTCTGCAGCTGCTATTTTTAAAACTATAGCCCTGGCTTGCCACTCAAAGACCAAATGCAATTCTTGGCCCAGGAAAAGGTAATTGGGCAGAAAATGTTCCATTGCTGAAACAAATTATAGGTTCTGCCTTGTAGCACAGATATATTACATGTCCTACAATTCCAATTCTGTGGCTTCTTTGGCCAGGCTAATAATCAAGCCATCACTAATGGAAGTTCCATATTTCCAATTGGGGATTGAAATAAGTAAAATGGAAAGTCAGTGGCATCCTTTATCAATTAAATGGCTATGTATTTGAAAATTTCTGAAAAATATGTCTTGAACCAGAGAAGATCTTGATTGGCACAGATGAATCAGGTACTGTTTAGAACAGGGCTTTTCAAACTTTTCACCCATTGTACCACTTTTAGGATATGGAAACATCCGAGTACCACCAGTCGCCTAGCAAGGTGTCAAAAACTTGATGACAAAAAAAAAAAAAAGGAAAAACGTGATAAAGTACAGGTAGTCCTCAACTTACAACAGTACGCTTAATGATTGTTTGAAGTTACAATGGCACTGAAAAAAGTGCCCCCCAAGCCACAGCCGAGCAAGACACCTGCCTGCCCACCCAGCGGCGCTCTTCCTCCTGTCTGAGGTTTTCATCGTTGTGAGCATTTCTGTTGAGGATTGGCAGCGGGCGTAGGGTGGGGGGTGTTTGGTTTTTATTCCCCCCATCTGCTGGGTGGTTGCAGCAGGTTTTGGTCACTTCACGTGACCCTGAGACACTGTGACTGTCATAAATATGAATCAGTTGCCAAGCATCTGAATGTAAATCACAAGACCCTGCAGATGCTGCAGCATTCCAGCTGATCAGCGTTTCATTACAGCTGGAGCCTGGCGCTGATCCTGGTGCTTCCACTGAGCCCTGACAGCCCTGAAGAAGCGCTGATCAGCTGGAAAGTGGCACTGATCCTGGCACTTCCGCTGAGCCCTGACAGCCCTCAGCTCCAGCCATCTCTCGCTCAGGCTTGTGCGGTGCTGCCACCGGTTCAGCTCATTCCCCTCCCCCGCTACCACTTTTCTAGGATGGTGGCGTACCACCTGCCAGGTGCCAATGTACCACAGGTGGTACCCGTACCACTGGTTGAAAAGCTCTGGTTTAGAACATTTCTACTCTCATTTTCCACTGCCTGTGAAATGACCATAGCTATAGGAAACTGAGCGTGAAAAAAGAATGATTCACAACTATAGTGATAATTTTATGATGAAAATGTATCACTATTTGAACCAAAATAATAGTTGGATATTTAAATATGCATATACAGTTTTTGTAAGCGTCTTTCAACATACTTTCAAAATGGCAAGCTCTAACTAAACAAGAAACAATTGCGTTAGCCCTGCATATTTAACGGTTTTACTTATCTGGAGACATCTGTTGCTGGTTTTCTTAGTAAAACAAGAGAAAACATTTAAGAGGAAAGCTACTTAACCTTTCTACCCAATTGGAGAATGTTTTGTCTAACAACTCCTTTTATTCTATCCCTAGTTAGTATTTTTGCATTCTACATGAAGGTCAAACTCATGTGAGAAATTAAAGCATGTGTTGCTGTGATGTAGATCAGGGTTATTATTTCCAATCTTGGCTGTCTAACATAAGAAGGGCTGCTTATAACATGCAGGTAAATTACAATGGGACTACTCTGCCATGGCAAATGTGGTAAGTATCCATCCCAAGGATCAATGGGACTATCCATTATTGTTGTTACTATTATTCACAGAACTATTAGTTAATATTAAATTATTTTAATATAATGTTTGGGCATCAATGAACAAATCTGAAACTTAGTGAACATAATATGAGCTGAAGAGATTGGAGACCCCTCTCTTAGATAGTTGGCTTACTATTAAATTCACCTGAATTGTGTTGTTCAATTCATCTCTTCATTTATTTTCCATCTCTCAGTGCTACTCCTTTTACTTTATAAATGCAAATATAGCCCCTCCCGACATTCAGCATTCACCATCCTTTCATATTATAGACATCTGATCTTAATGAACTTTCCAACTGCTTACATTTTCAGACTTTAGTATCAATATATCAATAGATTATAAATCACATCTGTTATTCTGATGCTGCACTGTCTGGGCACAGATGTTGATGGGCAGGTTTAATCAATAAAGAGCCATTATTTCCAATCTTGGCTGCCGATAACATGCAGGTAAACTACAATGGGAATACTCTGACATGGCAGAGATCTTCAAACTTGCAGGTTTAGGGAAGGGGGGGGGATCTGTAGTTGTTATGTTTTAGATAAGGAAAAATTAAATGACCTCTGCATATTATTTTAAAAGCCTTGATTCTCTCTGAGATTGATTGTTTGCTTGAATATGTTTCATTACCTCTCTAAGTAGCAGTTTGAAAGCATGCAAATGCAAGTAGATTAATAGCTACCGCTTCAATGAGAAGGTAACAGCATTGTGTGAGCCTTTGGCGTATAGCCATGCTAGCCACATGGCCACAGATTTTATCTTTGGACAACACTGGCTTCCTCAGCCAAGAAATGGAGATGAGCATTGTGCCCTAGAATCAGTGAAACCTTTAGCTTTTAGTCTCTGTTCTCCTATTTCATTCTAAAATGAGTCTTTATAATTCTTTGATTTTTTTTTAAAAAAAGAGTTATTTGATCATTCATCTTCCTTGAGAACAGTATTTGGGGTATTATAAGGTACTGGGTAGGTTATATTATTCTATCATAACAGTTTCTAAAAGTTCTAGAGTCTGACTAGAGTTTAGTTTTTCAGATAGACTAAGATGACAAAGATACATATTTACACGAGTTTTACATAATGATTAATTCTCATTTGGAAAATACAAGGTGCTGCTCATTGCAAAATAACGCTGAAACTAAGGCTAGGAGATGTGTTTGCTTTGCTTGTTGGTTCAGTCTGTTCTTTTTCATTGCTAATGGGCAACTGAAAACAAAGCTCTATTCTTACACAAGAAATTATCACAAAGTGACAGGAAAAATGCTTGGGTGAGAATACATCTAAAGATAACAATATCTACTGCCAGGTACCAACTCACACTTCTCTGTCTGTCTGTCTGTCTCTCTCTCTCTCTCTCTCTCTCACACACACACACACACACACATACACACACACACACACAAGGATTGCAGGAAGTTGCAGGGGATAGTTTTAGGAATTTCTGTGAACAAGAAGACTTCAATTTGGTTAAAAAAAAACAGTTTCAAATAGCCAATACTGCCTCCTTCCCCCAATTTGGAACAGGATGAATATCAAGGACTCAGGTGCAAGTTATAGTTTCATTTTAAACTATAACTCTGATTCAGACGTTTATTGATACTTATCAGAGCTTTACAGGGGAAGAAGTGGAAGTGGTTTACAGGTTCAATTTTCAAAGCTAGTCAGTTCAATATTGCTTCTTGTCCAATTTTCTGACGTTCATACTGCCAGTTTTTCTTGCTTGTGATTCTACTGCCTCAGTTTTCGTTGTGAAAACTTTGGAAAATATTGTTATGGAAAATTTGTTCCCCAATAAAAAAATATAACATGTATTTAGAAAAAAATATCCTGATTTTTTTTAGGATACTTTCAGTTAAGAAGGGAAATTTGCCAGGTTGTCATCTACATGATTCTTTAATATTCATTACTGAGCAGACCAAGACCAAGAAATCAGACCAAGGCACCAGGCTAGAAAGCGGAAGATCTTGAGTTTAAGCCAGCTGGGTGACCTTGGGCCAGTAACTCTCTATCAGCCCAACTCATTTCACTGGAATGTTGTTGTGGGGAAAATAGAAGGAGGAAGGTATGTTGGACATGTTCACTGCTTTGAGTTATATATAAAAATAAAGGAAATAAATAAATAAATAAATTCAAGTCCACAGGACTGCTAAGACTACTACTAGTAATTTTTGTCTCTGGCCAGTGGCAGAACGATCTGGAAACGGGGGAGGTAGTTATAGAGCCCCTGTCATGGTCAGATCATTCACTCCTTAAGATGGACTTCCGGACTGCTCCCCCCGCCGCAGGGAGTCGGAACCGCATAGATGGTTCCGTCCCAGGCGCCTGATGGACCCAGAGAGGTTCCGGACGGAGCTTGGGCCATATCCTGAGGATCTAGTTCACGACTCGGCTGAAAATCTGGCGGCGGCCTGGGAAGTGGCCGCTGCCGCAGCACTGGACCGAGTCGTGCCTTTGCGGCCTCTGACCCGGCG
>NW_015389148.1:5447-7140 GCF_001527695.2 Protobothrops mucrosquamatus | reverse complement strand
GGTCCTCTGCTCCCGCCATATCTGCCCCTCCCACTGACCGTACTGATCGTACCACCCTCTCTTAGTCCCCCAACCACCTCCCCCACCACTCCGACGCCGCGTCCCTCGGACAGGCCCGGCCTTGGCCCCAGGGAGGCATCCCCCATGCCCCCCCGACCCTCCCCGTACCCCCTAAAAATTTCTTAAAACATCCCGCTAGAAAAGCTCTCAACTTCCTCCTCTTCAGATCTCCCTTTGCTACGCACCTCTGGGGGCTCCATACCCCGTCATTGAGGACGGCCCTCGAGATTATACTGGGCCATACCTGCGCGAGGGGGGAATCGCGCAGGGCCAGCAGTTCCGACCTGGAGTAGACTCTAAACATGGACACAAGGTCCCACAACAGAAAAATACACGGGGGGAAACAAGTCCCTTTGATGATCAGTTCCCATTTTGAGACCTGGGATAGGAGAGATGACCAGCCGCTAGGAATCAAATCCACGGCCGGGCTCTTCGGGCCGGATCTGCCACCGGGCCGCTGGGCCGCCGAACCAGCCTCCACCCTCACCGGGTCCACCGGAGCAGTTCTTCCACCGGGCCGGATTCAGGGCCGGGTCCAGGCTGCCGGGCCGCGTCCTCCATCTCTCACCGGGCCCGCTGCCCGCAGGCCGAGCCGCCTGCCGAGTCCGAGGCCGCGGCGGCCTCCGAATCCAGGTCCGTCGTGGCCTCCGCTGTCATCGCCGCGAACCAGGTCCGGAGCAGTTCTTCCACCGGACCGGATCCAGGGCCGGGTCCAGGCTACCGGGCCGCGACCTCCATCTCTCGCCGGGCCCGCTGCCCGCAGGCCGAACCGCCTGTCGAGTCCGAGGCCGCCGCGGCCTCCAAATCCAGGTCCGTCGCGGCCTCCGCTGTCATCGAGGCTGCGAGCCAGGTCCGGAGCAGTTTCGCCGGACCGGATCCAGGGTCGGGTCCAGGCTGCCGGGCCGCGGCCTCCATCGCCGGGTCCGCTGCCCACAGGCCGGACTGCCTGCCGAATCCAAGTCCGAGGCCTGCCGAGTCCGAGGTCGCCGCGGCCTCCGGATTCAAGCCCGTCGCGGCCTCCGCTATCATTGAGGCCGCGGGCCGAATCCAGGCCAGGTCTTCCACCGGGCCGGATCCAGGGCCGAATCCAGGCCAGATCTTCTGCCGGGCCCTTCGTCCCTTCGATATCCTCGCCGGGCCGAGTCCTCCGTTCAGCGACATCACCCAGCCAAAGACTGGGGAGTCACACGGCAGGCCCCTGGTTACCAGCGAGTTCAGCTCTTCAAATTAGGGTCGAGGCGAAGCCCTCGACCCTCGGGAGGCCCCCCATTTCTGTTGCGGACTTCGCTCCATCACGGAGCCACCCCGGGATAGGTCCGCCATTACCGGAGTTGGGAGTGGGAGGCACCGTTATGCAGTGGTTCTCCTTCCTCGCCGACCGCACGCAGTCTGTATTGGCAGGGGGTCAGAGGTCGAGCCCAAGGCCCCTAACTTGGGTGCCACAAGGGTCGGTCCTCTCCCCCCTATTGTTCAATATTTATGTGAAGCCGCTGGGTGAGATCATTCGTGGCTTTGGGGTGGATTTCCATCAGTACGCTGATGATACTCAGCTGTACATTTCCACCCCAGGCCACCCCAATGATGCCCTTGACGTGATGGCCCGGTGCCTGGAGGCCGTACGGGTCTGGATGGG
>NW_015389148.1:0-3510 GCF_001527695.2 Protobothrops mucrosquamatus | reverse complement strand
ATAGTAAGTAAATATGAATCCTGAAAAGTAGTCAGTGTAACAGCTCACTTTATCCTGGGTAACTAGTAATAGCTGAAGGATTTGGCTCTAGTCAGTCCAAACTTAAGTCTTTAAACTTAATACTCCTTGGTGTTGCATTGTTTAATTTCACAGGATTCTTATAAACGTATAATTTCCAAATGCTTATTTTAAAATGTATTTATTTATTTGATTCCTATAGCCACCCATCTTAACAAAGTGATAAAATGTTACTAATGGTAAATTATGGTATGCTAAGAAAGCAATATTCCCTTACTTGATTAATATGTTTTTAATAACTTCCGTTCCATGATTGCTTAGATGAATTAACTGCTTATCATATAAGTTAATATGGCACATCACTCTTAATCATAAAGGATGAACCACTCTAAAAATATCTAGAATTGAGTCTTAATTTAGTAATAGTTAGAATCAACAAATCATTCAATACTAGATAAAGTAAAACTAGACTAGTCATTGGAAGCCACAATGAATTCGAAACTTAAATATATGAAAGTGAGAGTCATTGGTAAAGACCCTGATGGGTGAAAAAAATTGAAGGCAAACAAAATACCTACCCACTAATTAATCTCCATATGATTTTATAACACATGGTTCATGGCCATGTTGCATAATAGAGAGCACCCACAACTTCATTTCAAATGAATATCTGCAGGCTTTTTTTTCCTAATCAGCAAGATAGCAAAGCATCACCAAACATTAGGTAGGCCTTTATGTAACTAAATCAGGGGTTCCCAACCAGGAATGCTTGCACCCCCTGGAGTGTGAGACGATATTCCAGGGAGTGTGAAAACGTGATTTAGAAGTTTTGCTTTCATCATCTTCAAACCAGGTATTATTTTTGTAAGGGGTGCAAGAATATATCAGAAGCGTTCTAGAGGTGCAGGGTACAGAAAAATTTGGGAACCGCTGAACTAAATGGTCCTGCGGAGAATATGGCCCTGACCTGTTTTGGGATCTTAAACAAATCATTAGCAACATTTTGAAAATGGCTCAATTTTCAAAAGTTAGAATAATGCATATATTGACAAAAGACATGTCATTCTATAAAAACTTACCAGAGCATGTCAAGATTTATCTGAGCAATGCAGAATCGATTTTGCCAATCAACTAAGGTACTGATGGACACAAAGTGATTATACTTTACCAGTCATCTTCAAAATAGTCAAAATGCAGTTATCTTCTTTGAATTCTTTCCCTTTAGTTATACTTTTTACATTTTTATTTTGGGGTGTACCTGGTAGTGACAAGTATTTTTCTTGAAGGAGGTACAAACTCCATCACACACAGCTATTATCTGATAATGTTAAGGTTCCCCCCTACAGAGCTTATGATGGAAAGGCTGTCAGACAAGCCAGCAAAACAACTTGCCACATCACTTCATTTCCTAGAGGGAAAAGGGAAAAGGAGCAGTTTTTAAACAGGGATCTGACTGACACTATCCAACTATTTTGCAAAATGTACTCAAAAGTTCAGACAGGAAAGTGTTGATTGACTACAGCTAAGGAAAGGCTAAATGTCAGCCTTTCAGGCTAAACTTGTGTCCTTTGCCATAGGCTGACAGATGAAGTAGCATCTGGAATGAAGACTGACATAAGAACTAAAAGTGGAGAAAATGAATGGTTGCTTTATATATTTAACAGGGTTACTTTATGTATCCATAATATTTATAATTATGGTGTCTCCTGGTGACTAATTCCTGAAATTTTCTTGGCAAGATTTCAGAAGTGGCTTGCCATTGCCTCCTCCCTAGGGCTGAGAACTGGCTTCATGCTTAAGGTAGAACTAGAACTCACTGTCTTGCAGTTTCTAATCTGGTGCCTTAACTTAGTAGACCTCACTTAACAACTGCCCCATTTAGTGACTGTTTGAAGTTACGATAGTAACGTTACACCCAGTCCTCACATTCTTTAATATTCATTACTGCATAGCTGTCAGCTCCTCTACATAGAGTAGACGAAGAAATAAGACCGAGATACCAGGCTAGAAAGTGGAAGATCTTGAGTTCGAGTCCTGCCTTAGCCATGAAAGCCAGCTGGGTGACCTTGGAGCAGTTATAATTGTAGTCAACTAAGTAAGGACTACCTGTACACCAAACTGGAGCATAATTAGATTATGCATAGATTTTGTACAGTATTCCACTTGCTGCTTAACTAGGCATATTTGAATAACCATTCCAGTTTCATTCCGGTTTTATTTTTGTGCTTTTGAAAGGTGTAAACATGAAACTTATAACTATGTAGAATTAAGAGCACCAGATTATATTCATTATGCAGTAGAATGGACTCTGGTGAATAAAACATGTGATATTTCTACCATATATTAGATAAACACCTATAGATTTTGTACTGTCCAAAGACAGTAAATAGTTTTGATGTGTTTCCAGAATGAGGGTTAACAATAAGTTTATTATTCTTATAAGCATTTACTTGCTCAAAAAATGAGAATATTTAACAAAAAATACCCTCTAAAGTAATGCATTTGCACAAAGAGATTTGATGTATTACATCACATCTTCCCTCTTATTGTGCTAAGCATAATGTAATTGTGCATTGTGACTGGTTTTTATAAAGTCATGCTAGGTTTGTAAAATAAGCCATGATAAAATCTAAGGAAGCCTTCCGGCTACTTAGAACAAGCCTCTGTGGATTGGGGAAGGTCATTATCAAGAACAGCACCTGCTGGCTTTTCTTCTGGTTGTATGGTCACAAATTGTGGGGTCTTAATTTAGTCACACTAACATTCCCTGGGAACAAAAACATAGTATCAACATTTTTATTCCATCAGACTTTTCTTATTTGTAAAATATGGTGCTGTTGCATAGAACAAGGCAAGGCCTGGCATACTAGCTGTACCTTTTCTCATTCCATAATTCCTCTAAACACTTTATATTGGAAGAGGATAACAGTCTGTAGAGAAGTGCCCAAGCTACCAGTCTCCAAACTGGACTTCTAAATTGGTCAACCCCACTCCCATCCCCTGTATATACTTTCCCAAAGCCTGAAGAAGGCTTCAGATGCTTTCAGTTTTCAACGTTTCACTTATAAATGAAGGCAGTATTTCTATTCAGATAGCTTTAAAAAGCCAAATGATTTCCTTGGAGCATAAATTTAATATGGGAATGCTAGCTCAGCTTAATAGCTATTAAATCATCTTTTTGTTGTGTAAGGAGTAGGTCAAAAGGAGTTCAAGTCCTGTAATATCCTATTCCACAAAAAATTTAACATATTGATATTTAAGGGAATTTAAAAATGAAAGAATAATGTTTTGCTAAAGAAAAAGAAGGCTATATTTGCATATTATACAGTTGGATGCAAAGCAATCAATCATCATATTATCTGTACATTGAGAATGATAAATGGCCTTCATTGTAATGAGAGAATTTAATCACACAGAGAATTGAAGAGGGCAAATAATACAAATGCTTCATCTGCAGAAGCAACATAGTCATTATAAATACATCTAACCACC
>NW_015389147.1:71201-106952 GCF_001527695.2 Protobothrops mucrosquamatus | reverse complement strand
CCCTGCAGCATCAACTGTGTGCGATGGGGCATGAGGGCAGAGTCTGGTCTATGCTGCCTGGCTGCCATGTCCTTGGCTGCGTTGCTCCGCGTGGGCCACGCTTGGGGGTGATGCTCCTCTAGGGGGGCTGCTGGTGAGGGGGTCACAGGGGGAGGCAAGGCTGGAGCAATGGCACGTGTGTCCACAGAGAAGCTCCGAGTGCCGCCTCTGGCACCAGTGCCATAGGTTCATCACCACTGCCCTATACCACAGTGGTCTTCAAACTTGACAACTTTTAAGACTTATGGACTTCAACTCCCAGAACTGTCTGGGAGTTGAAGTCCATAAGTCTTAAAGTTGCCAAATCTGGAGACCTCTGCCCTATACCATTTCAGACAAATGGCTGTCCAGTCTCTTCTTAAAAACGTTCAGTGTTGGAGCATTCACCGCTTCTGGAGGCAGGTTGTTCCACTGCTTAATTGTTCTGACTGTCAGGAAGTTTCTCCTTAGTTCTAGGTTGCTTCTCTCCTTGCGTTGGCTTTTTTGGCAGCTGCAGCACACGGCTGGCTCATATTTAAGTGATTGTCCACTAGGACTCCGAGATCCGTCTCACAGTTGCTACTACTGAACCGGGTCCCACCCATACTGTACCTGTGCATTTGGTTTTTCTTGTCTAAATGTAGGGCCTTACTTTCGAGTTAAAATTTCTTTATTTTATTTAAATTTATTTACTTAAAACATCTACACAGCCGTCTAGGAGGCCCAGATATTACAAATACAGGTAGTCCTTGACTTACAACCAAAATTGAGCCCAACATTTCTGTCGCTAAGTGAGATATTTGTTAAGGGAGTTTTGCCCCATTTTACGAGCTTTCTTGCTGCAGGATAGTAAGTGAATCGCTGCTGTTGTTAAGTTAGTCACTCGGTTGCAAAGTGAATCTGACTTCCCCCACTGACTTTGCTTGTCAGAAGGTCGCAAAAGAGGATCACGTGATTCCCTCCCCCCAGGATACTGCATGTCATAAACGTCATAAATATGAGTCAAGGGCCAATATCTGAATTTTTGATCACATGGTCACGGGGATGCTACAATGGTTGTAAGTGTGAAAAACAGTCATAAGTCACTATTTTTTTTCAGGGATGTTGTCATTTTGAACGGTCGCTAAATGAACTGTTGTAAGTCGAGGACCACCTCTATTTGTAAAAAAAATAACAAAGTGGGAAAGAAACAAGTAAATAAATAAACCTCTCAGAATAAATAAATAATAAACAAGCAAATAAATAAAAATCAAACCTGTCTAAATAAATTAAAATTAAAATTTTCCAAAGCACCAGAAGGCAGGACAAGAAGCAACGGGTGGAAACTAACCAAAGAGAGAAGCAACCTAGGACTAAGGAGAAACTTCCTGACAGTTGGAACAATTAACCAGTGGAACAACCTGCCTCCAGAAGCAGTGAATGCTCCAACACTGGAGGTTTTTAAGAAGAGACTGGACAGTCATTTGTCCGAAATGGTATAGGGTTTCCTGCCTGAGCAGGGGGTTGGACTAGATGACCTTCAAGGTCCCTTCCAACTTTACTATTATTATTATTATTATTATTATTAAATGGTATAGGGTTTCCTGCCTGAGCAGGGGGTTGAACTAGATGACCTCCAAGGTCCCTTCCAATTTTACTATTATTATTATTATTATTATTATTATTATTATTATTATTATTATTATTATTATTATTATTATTATTATTATTATTATTATTAAAATTATTAAAATTATTAAAATTATTAAAATTATTAAAATTATTAAAATTATTAAAATTATTAAAATTAAAATAAACCTGTCAAATAGCCCATTGCTTATTGCAAGCCCACTCTTAACAATTCTAACAACAACAACTTACCAGAAGCAGACCTCATAGGTGACATCATGTTTTGACTCTTCAGTGCTTTTGGTCTCCCTCTTTCGGCGCTGCCGGGCGTCAAATAATTCAATCCGTGACAATGGCTGGCTACCGGGTTGTGATGTGGGCAGAAGATCATCTTCATATTCATAATAGTAATCATCCACTTCAGCTGTGGTAAGAAAACAGAGGCAAATGTTAACAAGGCTTTTACACAGAGCACAGGCCATTGGCGTTGCGAAGTATGGAACATATTGGCTTTCGCAGGGGCACACCAAATATGAAGAACAGTTGCAGGAGAACTGGATCCGTCTAGTTTAATGAAGAGAAGGACAAGGGGGGACATGATAGCAGTCTTCCAATATCTAAAGGGCTGCCACAAAGAAGAGGGAGTCAAGCTATTCTCCAAAGCCCCTGAAGGAAGGACAAGAAGTAGCGGATGGAAACTAATCAGGGAGAGAAGCAACCTAGAACTAAGACGAAATTTCCTGACAATTAGAACAATTAACCATTGGAACAGCTTGCCTTCAGAAGTTGTGGGTGCTCCATCCCTGGAGGTTTTAAAGAAGAGATTGGACAGCTGAAATGATATAAGGTCCCCTGCTTGGACTAGAAGATAGCAGAATAACAGAGTTGGAAGGGACTTTGTAGGTTCTCTCCTCCACCCCTGCACAAGCAGGAGACCCTATACCAATCCAGAAAATTGACTGTCCAATCTCTTCTTTAAAAAACCCCACCAATCAATTATCAAAAAAGCCCACAGTCCCCAATCCCTGACGTACAATTTCGCCGAACAGAGCCGCTCACGGTCACTTCTAGCCCAAGGGTTTGACAGGTGGTGTTCTGGACAGCCAAAACATGAAACTGCTTGAGAACCTACAGAGGATAAAGAAGAGAAGATAAGCTTTCCCTCTCCTGAGTGATGCCGTTAAGTAGTGCCAGAACAATGTTTTTTCAACCTGGGCAACTTTAAGATGGGTGGACTTCAACTCCCAGAATTCCCCAGCCGAGTTGAGAAGCACTGTGCTAGAACAGGGGCGTCAAACTCAATTTTATTGAGGGCCGCATCAGCATTGCGGTTGCCTTCAGGGGGGCTGGGTGGGTGTGGCCAGGGTGGGTGCGGCCTACTGGGTGGGTATGGATGGAGTGTGTGTGGCCTACTGGGTGGGCATGGCCAGCTCTACATCGTTCGCATCAAGGGGGCCTATGGGGTCCTGGGCAGGAGTGGGACAGATCTGAGGGTCTCTGGCAGAAGGGGGTGGGACCGGGGCAAGCGCCAAGGCACGGTCCATTTCTTCATTCCTCACAAAGGGCGACACCTCCCCAGCATATACCCAGGGGGCAGGGCCGACACGGCAGGGGCTGGTTCCTCGCTGTTTCCAGATGGCCTTGTGGAGCTAAGACTGAATCCGTTTCAGCATAGATGGCCACCACAAAATTGTACATTGGCTCCCGGCCGGCCTGGGCCAGGGCCAAGGTAGCGGGGGCCGTTCCCTCACTGTTTCCAGGATGGCTTCACGGGCCACATGAAACCACTTCGCGGACCGCATCCGGTCCCCGGGCCTTGTGTTTGACATATCTGTGCTAGAAGGACGGAGAAACTACCTATGGTTTTAGTTATTCCAAAAGAGGCCCACATATACTGTATTAATCCCACTGCCTCCTTAGCTGGTCATGCATCGATGTTTCCAGCTGTGGCCCACCAGCTTCCTGATGTTTAAGTTCCCTGCTGAGCAGGAGCTGTGGACATCTCCTTCAAAGCCTAGCCCTGGTGGCACCATTTGTAACTTTGACTGGTGTAAGACTGGAGAGGCATCCAAAATGCAGGGAAACAAAACATTAGTCTCATCAAGGGATGGAAACATCCCTTCTGCTCTCCCCCCAGTTGCTGATTCCCACCTATTAAGAACCCTTCCATCCTCATAAGATGCACATCCAGCAGAAGTGCCACAGGCGCAGACTTTCCCATTACTCTGAGGAAAAAAATTATTTGGTAGAATCGAAGTTAAAGGAGACCTAGAAGCTGAAGTATCATTCTTAGCAGTTGGATTCTTACTCCTTAACTATCTCTCTTTCTGCCTTGCCCTGGATTCAGTTTCAGCCAATCAAAAAGAGCCAGCGGTAATTGTAGACCATTTAATTGTGTGTGGAGATTCTCAGTTATCCTGATCATGGTTGTCCCAAAGGTGCTTTATCAAAAGGCAACTGGACTTTGTTTTCCTTTGAAGACGGATTCTCTTCTCAATCAAAGAAGCTTCTTCAGTTCTGACTGAACGGTGGAGGATGGAAGGATTTATGTCCCTCATGGGGGCAGAGATGAACCTCCAAGTGGCCTCAGCAACTCTCAGAAAGAGCGCTAACGACCAGATGATTGCAAGGAATACAAATCCTTCCATCCTCCACCGTTCAGTCAGAGTTGAAGAAGCTTCTTTGGTTGAGAAGCAAAATGTCTTCAAGGAAAAACAAAGTCCAGTTGTCTTTTGAAAAAGTACCTTTGGAAAGACCATTTAATTCTTCTACAATTAGAACAATTAACCAGTGGAACAACCTGCCACCAGAAGCTGTGAATGCTCCAACACTGGAAGTCTTTAAGAAGAGACTGGACAGCTATTTGTCTGTAATGGTATAGGGTTTCCTGCCTGAGCAGGGGGTTGGACTAGATGACCTCCAAGATCCCTTCCAACATCCTCATCCTCATATTATTATTATTATTATTATTATTATTATTATTATTATTATTATTATTATTATTATTATTATTATTATTATTATTTTCAAATCCCCAACTGTCTGAGCCTCTTGTTTTGAACACAGACTTTCTATTTCCATCTCCACTGTGGGAAGAAAGTATCTTCCCAGTAAAGGGAATTTGACTGAGGACTCAGCTAAGCCAGGTGTGTTAGCTCAAAACAAACCATGTTGCATGCCGTTCATTTGCTTGCATCCTCTTTATTAAGTACAAGCTATAAACAACTCATTTGTAAAACAGAAGCTTTCTTTGCCCTGAACTATCTTGGGACTAAGGTTTAGCAAATGAACTTGATGGTTACACATAGAATCCTCTTTTTCATTTTTTTAAAAGGGACAGGAGGTTGATGGATTTCAGAAAAAAAAACTAAATCACCTGTGACTCCCCAATTAATTGTTAGCATCACCAAGCTCCCCTGTTGTGCTTTGCCCAAACACACCGCCTGTCTCATCGCTACAGATGGTCCTCGACTTACAAAAGCAATTGGGATCAAAATTTCCATTGCTAAGCGAGGCGGTTACTGAGTGGGTCATTTACGACCTTTCTTGTTAAGGAAATCCCTGCAATTGTTCAGTGAATTACACAGCTGATAACAAATCCGGATTCCCACATTCTTTCCTTGTTGGACGCCAGCTGGGAAATTCGCTAATGTCGATCACATGACTCTGGGACATTGCAACCGTCATAAATACACGTGGTTGCATTTGCTGTGCTGAAATTTTATTTTTAATAGAGAATTTTATTGAGCTTTATAGGGTTGGGGATAGAATAGGGTCGGGATAAGGATTAAGGTTTAGGGTGAGGTTGGGATCAGGATTCGTGTTGGGGGAAGGGGGTTGGGGTCCACATTGGGGTTATCCCCCAATAACATTTTCAATCTTTAGCAAACAGATTATTGTCTTGGGTACATATGTTCAGTTAACAATAGTTGATATTGTAAAGCCATTTGTCCAAAATGGTATAGGGTTTCCTGCCTGAGCAGGGGGTTGGACTAGATGACCTCCAAGGTCCTTTCCAACTTTACTATTATTATTACTATTATGAATAAGTAACTTAATAAGTGTAATAAACAATAATCATAAACAGTATCAGTTAATTAATTCATATCATTCTTCTTATTAATATATATTCAAAATAACATATCACATTCATTTCTCACTAGTTCGTTTTCCTAACCATTGGTAAAAATTATCCCATGTTCTAAAGTAAACTGAATCTTCTTTCTCTTTTAATCTCTTAAGGTCAATCTATCCACTTCTGCTGTGCCAGAATTTTGATCGTGTGACCAGTCGTAAGTGTGAGGACCGATCATAAGTCACTTTTTTTTCAGTGCCATTGTAACTTCAAATGGTCAATAAATGAATGAACTACCTATTTTTCAGCCCCGCTATGAGGCGAAGAGAAAAAAGCCATTATGTCACTCTGTAATCATGGTAAAAACCGTAGTAGTCATCATTCAACACATCATTCAATGCATAATAGTAGTATGAAATTACTTACCGTCAAAGTTCCTTTCCCTTTCCCTTTCACTTTTACGTCGATGTCTTTTCCCAAAGAAAACTGAAGGGGAAAAAAACCCTCAGAATTAGGTTGCAAAATAACAACAAAAATAGTGTTGTCATTAAAAAAAGAATAGCCTAAAACAGGGGTAGGCAACCTTGGCTCTTTTATGACTCGTGGACTTCAACTCCCAGAATTCCTGAGCCAGCATGGCTCAACTTGGAAACCTCTCCCTTTCCCCTCAGCATGGCTGGCTCAGGAATTCTGGGAGTTGGAGTCCACGAGTCATAAAAGAGCCAAGGTTGCCTACCCCTGGCCTAACTCTTCAACAAAAATCATATGCTGTACATATAAATTTCCTTGCAAGCTCATAAATACAAAGGACAGTTTGAAACCTAATGGCAAAACATGTCTCTCCTTTTTTTACACACACAAAAAATATTGCAACATCAGCCATTTTGAGTGCTGCTATCAGTATTATTTAAATCGGGGTTTGTCAAAGTTGGCTGGATGGGTTTATACCCATCTGCACGTTCCACTCCTCATCACGTAAACAGCCATCTCAACGTGAATACCTGAAGCTCTTCCTGGATCGGATCATTGGATCTTCCGAAGTAAATGTGAATAGGCAAGTGTTTCCCAGGGACAGAAAGAGATACTGTTAGTTCATTCCCTTCTTCCGTGAAGGTGCTGATCCAGTAGATGGAAAGGGCTTCCAAAGCCACCACTGTGTCCTGGGAAGAGAAGCCACCACAAAAATCAGTACTCTGGCACCTTTTAGGAGAACCCACATAGAAAATACACAATTTGCCTATCGTTCACTTTCTAGGTCAGGGGTCCCCAACCTTGGCAACTTTAAGACTTGTGGACTTCAACTCCCAGAATGCCTCAGCCAGCTTTGCTGGCTGAGGCATTCTGGGAGTTGAAGTCCACAAGTCTTAAAGTTGCCAAGGTTGGGGACCCCTGCTCTAGGTCACCATATTTTGTGAGGCCTGTGTTCACTGTATCTCCCTTTTTGTATTTGTTCTACAAATTCCTGAAGATTTGTATGTATTCACTGACCCACCAAAATCCACAGTTCTTTTAAATCATCCATGTCTCTTTTGTGTGCTGTTTTCTCTGTACAGGTAGTCCTCGACTTAACAACAATTCATTTAGGGACAGTTTGAAATTACCAGGGCCCTGAAAAAAAGCGATTTTCCCCTCACAATTATGACTGTTTGCAGCATCCGCATGGGTCACGCGATCAAACTTCGGACGCTTGGCAACCGACTCATATTTACGACGGCTGCAGTGTCCCGGGGTCACGTGATCCCGTTTTATGACTTTCTGACGAGCAAAATCAATGGGATAGCCAGATTCACTTCAAAACCATGTTGCTAAACTTAATAACTGCAATGATTCACTTAACAACGGTGACAAGAAAGGTCGTAAAAGGGGGAAAAGCTCGCTTAACAAATGTTTCATTTATCAACATAAATTTTGGCTCAATTGTGATTGTAAGCCAGTCACTACCCGTAATTTGAGCCTGGTTACAGTATTTGGGTTTCAGGTGAGATTCATTTGGGGGCAAATAGGGCAAAACCTGCTTAAAAAAACACCTTTAGCCATAGAAAAGTTGGGCTCAATGCTGGTTAACGCTCTCTCATAAATTCTTGAGCACGTAGTCCTCGACTTACAACCATTTGTTTAGCTACCGTTCAAAATTGCAACTAGACTAAGGGCATTGAAAAAAAGTGAGTTATAATCAATCCTCACGCTTACAACCCTTATAGCAGGGGTTCCCAACCCCCAGTCCGTGGACTGGTACTGGGTTGTGGCATGCCAGCCACTGGACCACACAAACAAGAAAGTCCCATTTGTGGGATGCAGGCAGCACACAAAACCACGCACTCTGCAATTGTCCAGTCTCTTTTTGAAAGCCTTCAGTAATGGAGCAACCACAACTTCTGGAGGCAAGCTATTTCATTGGTTGATTGCTCTCATCATCAGGAATTTTCTCCTTAGTTCTACATTGCTTCTCTCCTTGGTTAGTTTCCAACCATTGTTTCTTATCTTGCTTTTTTTGGTGCTTTGGAAAATAATTTGATCCCTTTTTCTTTATGGCAGCCCCTCAAATATTGGAACACTTTTATCATGCCTGTGTCCTTCTTTTCCCTAGACTGGACATACCCAATTCCTGCAACCGTTCTTCGTATGTTTTAGTCTTCAGCCTCCTAATCACCTTTGTTGATCTTCTTTGCACTCTTTCCAGAGTCTCAACATTCCTTTTATACATCACCACGATGTAAAAAAGATGTTGAGACTCTAGAAAGAGTACAGAGAAGAGCAACAAAGATGATCAGGGGACTGGAGACTAAAACATATAAGTAACGGTTGCTGGAATTGGGTATGTCTAGTTTAATGAAGAGAAGGACGAGGGGGGACATGATAGCAGTGTTCCAATATCTCAGGGGCTGCCACAAAGAAGAGGGAGTCAGGCTATTCTCCAAAGCGCCTGAAGGCAGGACAAGAAGCAACGGGTGGAAACTAACCAAAGAGAGAAGCAACTTAGAACTAAGGAGAAACTTCCTGACAGTTAGAACAATTAACCAGTGGAACAACCTGCCTCCAGAAGCAGTGAATGCTCCAACACTGGAAGTTTTTAAGAAGAGACTGGACAGCCATTTGTCTGAAATGGTGTAGGGTTTCCTGCCTGAGCAGGGGGTTGGACTAGATGGGTTGGACTAGAAGGTCCCTTCCAATTTTATTATTATTATTAAATACTGTATTATTATTACTATTACTACTACTACTACTACTACTACTACTACTACTACTACTACTATTATTATTATTATTATTATTATTATTATTATTATTATTATATTGTGATGACCAGAACTGGATACACTATTCCATGTGTGGTCTTACTTAAGGTTTATGGAGTGGTACTAGAACTTCACGTGATCTTGTTTCTATCCTTCTATTAATGCAGCTTAAGATTACATTGGCTTTTTTGGCTGTTGTTGCATTTTCACTGCTCCTTTTCTGATGAGCAAGGGTTGGGTCACACCAGCCAGTACCTGTGTTGATTTGAATCCTCCTCCGTAGTTCCTCTGCTCAGTCAGCCACTGAGCTATCTTGCTCGCTGTTACAGAATCATTTTGCTTCAAGAAGTAGAGAAGGGCATAGCTTGTGGCCTCCACTGAGATAGCTGAAGGCACCGTTGTCTGACGGTCCGCTAACCAATATATCATGGTGCTGTCTGGAAAGCCAAGAATGAGAGAACAGAATTTAAGGCCAAAGCAGAAGAGATGCTTATAGGAATTTTTGATTGATTGATTGATTGATTGATTGATTGATTCATTGATTGATTCATTGATTGATTGATTCATTGATTCATTCATTCATTTCTTACAGGTATTAAACAATCCAATGGTTCACAGAACAAATCCATCCAGAGGTTCTCACTTGAAACACAAATACTGTAACCAGGCTCAAATTACAGGTAGTGCTCGACTTACAACCACAATGGAGCCCAAACATTTCTGTTACCTAAATGAGACATTTGTTAAGTGAGTTTTGCCCCACTTTACGACCTTTCTTGCCACAGTTGTTAAGTGAATCGTTGCAGCTGTTAAGTCAGTATCGCGACTGTTCAGTGAATCTGGCTTCCTCGTTGACTGTGCTTGTCAGAAGGTCGCAAAAGGAGATCACATGACACCCCCCCCCGGACATTGCAACCGTCATAAATAGGAACCAGTTGCCAAACGTCCAAATTCTGATCGCATGACCACAGGGATGCTGCAACGGGGTCATGTGAAAAACGGTCGTAAGTTACTTTTGTCAGTGCTGTTGTAACTTTGAAGGATCACTAAATGAACTGTTGTAAGTCGAGGACTACTACCTGCAACCTATTTTGGACACATCACGCAAAAGACTTAACTCCCTTGGGAAGCCCCTGTTGCTGGGAAAAGTGGAAAGAAAGAGAAGACGGGGTGAACGCGGAAAGAGGGATAAACTGGGTTACAACAGTGGATGAATGCATGATCAAGAGACCCAGAAGGCCATGTTGAGGTTCGATCGTCCAAGTGAAAATATGTCCGTGTGATTGTCAATGGTCAGCAGGGAATTGAGGGCAGAAAATCAGTCATGGTGGGGCATCTGATTTGCCTCAGAGTCTCTGCAGGAATTGAGGGAAGTTAGACCTATATATAGGTATAGGTACATGTATATGTATAGAATAGAATAGAATTAGAATTAGAATTAGAATTAGAATTAGAATTAGAATTAGAATTAGAATTAGAATTAGAATTAGAATTAGAATGGAATAAAATTAGATTAGAATAGAATTAGGTCTGGAGGCTAAAACATATAAGAAACGGTTGCTGGAATTGGGTATGTCTAGTTTAATGAAGAGAAGGACGAGGGGGGACATGATAGCAGTGTTCCAATATCTCAGGGGCTGCCACAAAGAAGAGGGAGTCAAGCTATTCTCCAAAGCGCCTGAAGGCAGGACAAGAAGCATAGGATGGAAACTGATCAAGGAGAGAAGCAACCTAGAACTAAGGAGAAACTTCCTGACAGTTAGAAAAAGTAACCAGTGGAACAACCTGCCTCCAGAAGCGGTGAATGCTCCAACACTGAAAGTTTTTAAGAAGAAACTGGACAGCCATTTGTCTGAAATGGTATAGTGTTTCCTGCCTGAGCAGGGGGTTGGACTAGATAACCTCCAAGGTCCCTTCCAACTTTATTATTATTATTATTATTATTATTATTATTATTATTATTATTATTATTATTATTATTATTATTATTATTATTATTATTATTATTACTATTAGAATAGAATAGAATAGAATAGAATAACAGAGTTGGAAGGGACCTTGGAGGTCTTCTAGTCCAACCCCCTGCTCAGGCAGGAAACCCTATACCATTTCAGGCAAATGGCTGACCAGTCTCTTCTTAAAAACTTCCAGTGTTGGAGCATTCATAACTGCTCCACTGGTTGATTGTTCTAACTGTCAGGAAATTTCTCCTTAGTTCTAGGTTGCTTCTCTCTTTGATTAGTTTCCATCTGTTGCTCCTTGTCCTGCCTTCAGGTGCTTTGGAGAATAGCTTGACTCCCTCTTCTTTGTGGCAGCCCGTGAGATACTGGAACACTGCTATTATGTCCCCCCTCGTCCTTCTCTTCATTAAACTACCTAGTTTCAGCAACTGTTCTTTGTATGTTTTAGCCTCCAGTCCCCTAATGTGTATGTGTATGTGTACAGTATGTGTATATGTATTATACACATTATTATTTTTACAAATACTGTAATTCAAGGTGGTGAACGTATCTAATACAGGCAGTCTTTGATTTGACCACCAGTGAGCCCAAATTTTCCATTGCTAAAGGAGACACTTGTTAAGTGAATTTTGCCCCATTTTACACCCTTTCTTGCCACAGTTGTTAAATGAATCACTGCAGCTGTTCAGCTAGTAACAAAATCCTCCCATTCCCTACCATCCAGTCAGAGCTGAAGAAGCTTCTTGGGTGAGAAGCGAAACATCTTCAAAGAAAAACAAGAAAGTCCAGTTGCCTCGTGAAAAAAAGCACCTTGACCTGGATGACTGAGAATCTCCATAGACATTTAACTCCATTTGTGTTTGCAGACCGTATCCTTTGATATGTGGATTAGGTCTGGGTAACTTATTGGGGGTTTGAGGAAGTAAAAGTTTTTTTCTTTCCCGTTTGCTATTTTTTACTTGATTAATTTAGTTTCAGCTTGACTGTCAATTATCTAGTGGAGACGCTGATTCTCAGAACATTATGGATTCTGTTAATGTTTTAAGGCAGTGGTTCTCAACCTTCCTAATGCCGCGACCCTTTAATACAGTTCCTCATGTTGTGGTGACCCCCAACCCTAAGGGCTCTCCAAGCGCGGACTGATGCCGCCCACTCACCCGCCGCGCCCGGGGCTCGGCGTACCTCGCCTGTCCTCGTCTCACTTCCGAAGGTCGCCGGCCTGCCCGGCTCCAGCTGGCTGGGGAGGGGGGCAGGAAGGCCGCTCCGCCCAGCCTGGTTGGAGAAGCGCCCAGGTGGGGAGAGGGAGAGAGAGAGAGAGAGAGAGAGAGCCAAGAGGGCGACAGCACCGGCAGAGCTCAGTTCAGCCTCCTCCGCGGAAAGGGCCGCGAAGCAGCGAAGCCTCCCTTAGGAGATGCTCGACAGAAACGAATCCGGCGCTGCAACGGCCCCCAGCTCGAAGCCGTGCGGAGACGGATAGAGGAGCGGTGTCTCGGTTCCTAAGACCATTGGAAATATGTGTTTTCCAATGGTCTTAGGCGACCCCTGTGAAAAGTCGTTCGACCCCCAAAGGGTCGCGACCCACAGGTTGAGAACCGCTGTTTTAAGGGAAGATGGAAAGAGTGTAAAGAATAAAATGTATTTTGATATAGAGCTTCCCACAATGCACACACACACACACACACACACACACAATTCCGGATATTTCAGAAGAAAGAGTGACAATACTTTTATCTTCTGAGGAAAGCTCCAGTAGGCGGCTCCCAGCACGTGCAATGGCGGATTTGTCCTTAGAAGAGAGAGCGAGGGCGTAGCTGCTGATGGCCACAGGGTATGGCCCCTGAGACTGATCATCCAGGGATCTGGCAAGATACTCCGTTGCGAGTTCCAAGCTATTTTTCTGGAAGAGAAGAAAATTACATTGGAGCTGGTTAGGGGGCTCCAACTCATGTCTTGTGGCCTTTGGGTTATCCCAGGTTTATTATTACACATTACAGGTAGTCCTCGACTTACAACGATTCGTTTAGTGGCTGTCAAAAGTTACAATAGCTCTGATTTGACCATTTTCCGCACTACAACCATTGCAGCATCCCCATGGTCACGTGATCAACGTTCAGATGCTTGGCAACTGGTTCATAGTTACAACTGTGGCGAGAAAGGTCGTAAAATGGGGCAAAGGCCACTTAACAAACGTCTTGCTTAACAAGATAAATGTTGAGCTCAATTGTGGCCATAAGTCCAGGACTACCTGTACAGTATTTCTTGTTGTTGATCTGTGGAGCAGTTTTTCTGAAGCTCAGCAACTTTAAGATGTGTGGACCTCAGCTCCCAGAATTCCCAGGCAGCATAGACTTGATGGATGATGAATCCAGAATGCTCGCTGAGGAATTCTGGGATTTGAAGTCCACACATCTTAATATTGCTGAGGTTCAGAAACACCGCTGTAGAGAAAGAGAATTCCTCCACAGAAATGGGAAAAATAGAGTGTGGGGGCAGTGGAGCACTTGTGAAAGGGAACTGACACAATTCACTAACACAGATTGTGCTATGGCAGTGCTGGAAATGTTAAGCCAGGGCATGCGAGTGTTCATCGTTCTTTGGCAAAAAAGAAAAAAAAAATCTCACCAGAAAAGATTAATGCATTGTATTTGGAGAAATGGTGTACATCTTTGGGGTGAAGCATATCTGGAAATTTAAACCAGGGGTCTCTAAACTTGGCAACTGTAAGACTTGTGGACTTCAACTCCCAGAATTTCCCAGCCAGCCATGCTGAATTCCAGTTGAATTCTGGGAATTCTGCCAAGTTTGGAGACCCCTGGTTTAAACAAAAGAAGTGAGCGTTTTCTCATTGTACCAAAAAATAAAAAAAAACATAAGGGAAATGGATACGTTAAAAAAGCTCAGTGTGTATATCATGGAAAGTTACACAAATAAGCTTAGCAAGTGTGCAAAGAAATGTGGGCTTTCTAGCAGGCTGGTTAAAAAAAAAACCCAACCATTCAAAAAAAAATTAATAAAAGGGAGCAATATTTGTAATGGGTTACACGGGGCAGGTTTCTTCTAGTGTGCATATAAAAAGACTGGAGTTCCCCCATCAAAGAGAACATATCTGAGAAATGAGGTTTATTTGGGAACGGAGTCTCCAGTGCCAATTTTTCCATATAGGAGAGGGATCAGCAAAAGATACTTTATTTAATAAGATTTAAACCAGGGTCGTCTAAGAGTTAATCATTTTACTGTACCAAGCTCTCCTGCATAAAGTACGGACAAGTAGTCCTTGACTTACAACAGTTCGTTTAGTGACCGTTCAAAGTTACAGCAGCACTGAAAAAAGTGACTTATGACCAGTGTTTTTTTTGTAAAAATAAAGGTGCCGGAACTCACACATGTCATACAACCCGCCTTGCCTACCCTACAAGGTTCCATCCAAAAAAGGTGCAGGAACTCCGTTCTGGGTGTTCTATGAGGGAAAAAAAGCTCTGCTTATGACTGTTTTTCACACTTACGACTGTTGCAGCATCCCCGTGGTCAAGAAAGGTCATAAAATAAGGCAAAATTCACTTAAGAAACGCCTCGCTTAGCAACAGAAATTTTGGACTCCGTTGTGGTCGAGGACTACCTGTAATTCCACTGACGCTTTAGCAGCGCATGCAAACTGCCCGCTGGCTGGAACACTCATGAGGACTGGTAACTTTATTTCCTTTTTTTTTTTTTAAGAGGCAAGTAGAGATTTTTAGAGTCCTGGATGCCACGCCCTATATAGCAACGTTTTCACATGGGAAAGCACAGTGGGGGCCTCATACCAGTCGGCTCAGCTGTTCCTGTTTCTGCCTTTCTGCCTCTTCTTCCTGTTCTTTGGCTTTATATATAGGCAAGGCTTGCTTCAGCGAGAGGGTGACAAAGGCTGTCAATGCGACTCCATCACGGAGGCCACCCATACCGCCCTGGAGAGAAAGGGGGGGGGGAGAAAATGTGCTGAATTTTGAGGCACAAGAGTCTCTTTTGTATGTTTGCAAAAAGAAGTTGAGAAATGAGCTAAACCAGGGGCCGAAGACCTCACCTGCATCTCCCGGTGATAGACAGGGTGGGAATCTCTGAAAGAACTGTCATTCTGTTGCTGTTCCAGAATCCACTGCACCGATCTCCGGATCCCGGCACTATCCACCTCCTGGTAGATCCGAGTCAGGGACAAAACCCTCACCACAAAAGCTGTGAGCCTGAAGCAAAAGTGAAATGCGTAAACTCTCGTGGCTCCTGGAAGTGTGGATGGGGACGCTAGCAGGCAACCTAGTTTAAAAGGGAGGCTGGTGTGATGGGAGCAAGAGAAACAGGGCCTCTTTGAATAACTGTTTTCGGTAACAAGGAGTGCCTTTGATTACTGATTCTAGTTCCCTTGAAGTAACAAGCAAGAACGTGAAATTCTGAGAAGACTCATCTCCGACGGACTAAAGAGGAGAACCACCTAGTCCAGGGGTAGGCAACCTGAATATTGTTGTTTCATACTGTATATTAAACCACAGTTCTTTTAGCAAACCACTGCCAGATGTTTATGCTCCTGTGTTATCACAAGAAGAAAATAAGAAAAAGGCTGCGATAATTTACATTTTAAAACTACACTCCCAACTGGCACACACATACACAGATACACCCCGCCGGGCAACAGTGATGTCACCAGCTAATCCTCTCAATTTGGAAGCACTTCAGTGTTCCGGACACGAATGTAGTACCCTCCCAAGTTTTCCAGAGACTAAAAGACAAAGAGGCTATTAAGAATTGGTAGCTTTTGCACGGTATCTAGCACTAGGTACTGTGAAAATAGGCCACCACTGGCGTACCTCTGCTGTCATTAAGGACCTTTTGGCAGCCTGACAGAGATTTAGGTGTCATTTTGTTGGTAGGTACGTTTTTGATGTTATGCTTTTAAATCTCTTTGCTTGAGATAATAGTAAAGCTTAAAATCCCTTTATTTATGACAGTGGTTCTCAACCTTTTTAATGCCGCGACCCCAACCGGTCATAAGTTGAGGACTAAACCGGTCGTAAGTCGAGGACTAAACCGGTCGTAAGTCGAGGACTACCCAACCGGTCGTAAGTCGAGGACTTTCCCTGCCCAGGAGCGCCGCGCATGCGTGGTTCCGCCCCCTGCGCCAGCCGAGGCGTAGCTGGCAAGCGGCAGAGACGGAGCAGGCTGACCACCAGCTGGCCCAGCTCAAGGGAGGTAAGGCATCTGCCGGAAAAGGGAAACAAAAATGGCGGACAGCCTTGCTTGGCGACCCCCGTGAAATGGTCGATCAACCCCAAATGGGGTCGCGACCCATAGGTTGAGAACTGCTGATTTATGAGCTGTTGTGGCGCAGTGGTTCGAACGCAGTACTGCAGGCTAATTTTGCTGCCTGCTAGCTGCCTGCAGTTCAATTCTCAACCGCTCAAGGTTGACTCAGCCTTCCATCCTTCCGAAGTCGGTAAAATGAGGACCCAGATTGTGGGGGGGGGCAATATGCTGACTCTGTAAACCGCTTAGAGGGGGCTGTAAAAGCACTGTGAAATGGTATATAAGTCTAAGTGCTATTGCTATTTGCTGGACAGTTCAATGTCTCTGGATCCGAAAGAACCAGTTGCCTGGCACCTGATCACTGCCCTGACCCTTGGCAAAACAGAGCTGTCACTCAGCGGAACAGGCAGCCATATGACATGGTGACTTTCTCTTTATTAGAGATCTTCACACTGTCATCTGTCAGAGAGGGGCTAGTGCAGGGGTAGTCAACCTTGGCTCTTTTATGACTCGTGGACTTCAACTCCCAGAATTCCTGAGCCAGCCATGCTGGCTCAGGAATTCTGGGAGTTGAAGTCCACGAGTCATAAAAGAGCCAAGGTTGATTACCCCTGAGCTAGTGCATTCCACCCTAAGCACAGATAGGATTAGATCTCTATGGTGTCTCCCAACTCTATGATCCCCATTCAAGGTCACTCCTCTCTTCCCTGTGGCTGACACCCAACCTTTTCTGCAGGGCTGGTTCTTACCAGGTGCTGCTGGGGGTGTGGATCCAAGCTCCATAAGATCCATCATTTTTCCGATAGGTGAGGATTCTAGCATAGCCTGCCAATGCAAACAATGAAAGAGAGACAAACTTAATGGTGCTTTTTGAGAAGGAGAAAGACAGGTTTTCTATCTGTACTCTCGTTCACTGAGTGGAACATTAAACAGAGAATTGTTGATTGAGGAGAATATTATCAGCTGATCATTGCTGATCAGGAGTCTCCAAACCTGGCAACTTTAAGATTTGTGGACTTCAACTCCCAGAATTCCCTAGCCAGCATGGGAATTCTGAAGTCCACAAGTCTTCAAGTTGCCAAGTTTGGAGACCCCGGTTCCAGAGAAAGCCAGTAGGGTGATGATACAGACCCTAATCAATCAACGCCGGTGTTCCTTTTTGATTTATCAGCTGATATGGCTGATAAAGGGTATCCCCTCCAATGTTCTTATTACTAAGGATCATACAGCCTATTCCCCTTGGGTGTCATATCTACCTGTGCGGAGATTTGCTAAGGCAACCTCTTTGCTTTCCGGTTTCAGATTGAGCCACTGTTCTGTCTGGTCCAAGTACTGCATGGCATAGACTGCAGGGGCCATCAATATCATGGTCTGTTCCGCACATCCGTTTGGCACCCGCAGCAGGGAGGAGATGCCATCAGGATCCAGAGAACTCTGAAGGGTGTCAGCAGGAACTGATCCTGTGTGAAGATGAACAAATGGTTACCCGATTGCGGTTCAGACACTTGGCAACTGACCTGTACTTATGACAGCTGCACTGACCCTGGGATTGTGTGGTTGCCATTTGCAACCCTCCCAGTTGACTTCCGACAAGTAAAGTCAGTGGAGGAATCTGGATTCACTTAACTCAATGTAGCAAAAAATGTCTTCATTGGGCATGACTCACTTTATGACCGTGTCACTTAGCAATGGGCTAATTGTGGTCGTCCTAAGTCGAGGACTACCTGTAATGAAATCCTGACAAGTCCAATGAAAGCTTCTTCTTAGCTTCACTCCTAATATTAGATTGAATTGCCAGGTGTATCAACTTGAGGACCGGGCTATAAACTGTCACCTCTTTTTCACAGATAATATTTTTATTTATTCATTAAATTTATTTCCAGCTCATTTTGCCACAATATGCAGTGCTGAGCCAGCAAAGTCGGATCAGAGTCTGTTCAGTAAAAATAAGCAAAATACAGCGATGTTTGCTATTTCATTTTGAAACCAGTAGAATAATATATGTCAGCATCTAAAAAATATCTAAGTAACAACTTCAGGCAAAATCTCCACCAAAAGCTAAATCAGCTTCCCCCGCTCTTGTATCCTGCAGCTATGTGGAATTATTCCCCCCAATATTCCCAAGCAAGTATGATCGACCAGGCTGACTGCAGATAATGGACAGACATAGGCCAATATGTTTGAAGAGCAACAAACTAAAGCATACAGAGGCTAAAGCATACAGAGAATGGTTGTAGGAATTGGGCATGTCTAGTTTAATGAAAAGGAGGGCTAAGGGTGACATGATAGCAGTATTCCAATATCTAAGGGGCTACCACAAAAAAGAGGGGGTCAACCTATTTTCCAAAGCAACTGAAAGCAGGACAAGAACCAATGAATGGAAATTGATCAAGGAGAGAAGCAACCTAGAAGCTATGGTAAGGAGAAATTTCCTGATAGAACTTGATCAGTGGAATGACTAGCCTCCAGAAGTTGCGAATGCTCCAACAGTGGAGGTTTTTAAGAAGAGACTGGACCACCAGATGTCTGGAATGGCATAGGGTTTTCTGCTTGAGCAGGGGTTGGACTAGAAGACCTCCAAAGTCCCTTCCAAGTCTGTTATGCTATTATTCTGTTAAGAAGGCCTGGTTGGGGAAGCTGATCTGAAACGACCCCACTGCAGCCCTGGTAGTGAATAGGAAGCTAAGCACTCTTGGCATCAAAAACCTCAAATTTGCTCTTCACCTGTCAGACGGACGCTCATCTTGAAGTCTCCATCAGGAATGGCGTTGGATGGCAATTCACCTGAAATCTTCGTAGATCTGGTGCGTTCATCTAACCCAAACGAAAGAAAGGATGGCAAAAGATTAGCTCCATATTGCTCCAATGTAGCGTCTTCTAAAGCCCTCGCAAATCATTTAGAAGTCTTGCCTCTGATAGCTTTCTTCCCTCCCTCAGAAATGCCATCCTTCATTCAGACATGCCAGATGTTGGAACAGGTATAGAAGGACCACCCAGAAGAAATTTCCAGTGGCTGTCTAACTTTTCATTTCTAGTCCATTAGGCCTTCCTTATAGCCAAGTTAAAGAACAGTCAACATGCTCCGGAAAGCATATACTATGAAAACTCTGGTTTCCTTGTGCGTCCAATCATATTTGGCCAATAAAGAATTCCATTCTGTTCTAATCTATCCATTGTTAACTGGGTGAAATGGTGCACCACGGGATAAAACGCTGTGAACCAAGGTACTTCAAATGGGCTAATTTACAGAATGCGTCCAAAATCTGGGTCCCATGAATTTCAGGGGATTGAAATTTGGCAGATTTTATAAAACATTTTATGTCATAACAAGTTATCATGAAAGGGCTTAGGGCAGGGGTAGGCAACCTTGGTTCTTTTATGACTCGTGGACTTCAGCTCCCAGAATTCCTGAGCCAGCATGGCTCAGCTTGGAAACCTCTCCCTTTCCCCTCAGCATGGCTGGCTCAGGAATTCTGGGAGTTGAAGTCCACGAGTCATAAAAGGGCCAAGGTTGCCTACCCCTGGCTTAGGGAGACATACTAGAAAATGTCCTAAAAGATTTCTTGTGTTCATGTTTGACTGTGCCTAATAGTTCAATATGGGCTGTTTTTAAGGCGGATACATCTCTGAATGAATACCTGCATTTTTATGAACTTTTAAATTACATTAGACATTCTGTCATTGTCGAAGGCATTCAGAAATCTGATAAGGAAATATTTCTGAAAGGATGAGCCAACAGGTCATGGAATTGTCTAGTATCGGACTAAAATTTGCTACTTCCACTCTCAATCCTTATCCTGTTCAATGAAGCTCTCCTTATTTTGGGCATAAAGAGTTTGTTAAAGACAGGGAGGGGCCTTCTGGCTTTCCTCCCCTTCCCTCGCATGGAAACATCCCCTGCCTATAGGAAAACATCCACCCATCATAGTGTAAGATAGATAGGCTTGGGGCAGAGGCAAATGGATAGTCCAGCAGGTTGAGCTATCTTTCAAAACTTGCGGCAGATTGACTCCCCTGTTTTCTAAGGATGCCTTCATGGGAAACGCAACAACAGTTACAACAGTTCATTTGGTGACCATTCAAATTTACAACAGCACTGAAAACAGTGACTTATGCGAGATTGAATTGGGTTCGGCCACCGGTGAGCTTCTTGCAAGAATACAAGTGAGCAGTCAGATGAGGAAATCCAAATTCATTGGTAGCCTCACATTGGAATGAACAAGGACACACATTTAATTTCACAGCGACTTAAGTTCATTGGCCATGCAGGTACAAAGAGAGCCAGGGAAAGGATTGAAGCCTGGGAAACAGGCCCCTTGTCAGTTAACAGACATGCTGATTTACCACCAGCTTATCAAATACTACGGAGCCGGGGGCTTGGCAGCACAAGGAAATGACAGCCAATCACCAGCCATCAACACACCAATCAGCCAATAGGTAAACACCAATTAGCACCAGGTAAACACAACTCACAGAACAGCATGTATTCCAGTAAAGAGAAATTCCCTCAAGATGGGCTACAGCAGCGGTTCTCAACCTATGGGTCGCGACTCCATTTGGGGTCGATCGACCATTTCACGGGGGTCGCCAAGCAAGGCTGTCTGCCATTTTTTCCTCCCTTTTCCGGCAGGTGCCTTACCTCCCTTGAGCTGGGCCAGCTGGTGGTCGGCCTGCTCCGTCTCTGCCGCTTGCCAGCTATGCCTCGGCCGGCGCAGGGGGCGGAACCACACATGCGCGGCGCTCCCGGGCAGGGAAAGTCCTCGACTTACGACCAGTTGGGTAAGCCTCGACTTACGACCGGTTTAGTCCTCGACTTACAACCGGTTTAGTCCTCGACTTACGACCGGTTGGGGGTCGCGGCATTAAAAAGGTTGAGAACCACTGGGCTACAGCATGAGTCTGAAAGCTCGGAAAAGTAAATCTGGTCCCGGTGACTGAACCAAATTCGATCTTGCATCATTATCCTGGGACACGTCTATTTGCCTTCATTCGAAAGTGCCTTATAACAGCATCTCTATGGTTGTGTGATCAAAATTTGGATACTTGGCAACTGACTCTTATTTATGACGGTTGCAGTGGCCCGGGGTCATGTGATCCCCTTTTGTGACTTTCTGACAAGCAAAGTCATTGAGGAAGCTGGATTCTCTTAACGACCGTATTACTAACTTAATAACTGCAGGGATTCACTTCACAACTGTGGCAAGAAAGGTTGTAAAATGGGGGCAAGACTCACTTAACAACTATCGCACTTAGCACTGGAACTTTTGGGCTCGATTGTGGTCGTAAGTCGAGGACTACCTATATTGGAAGGACTTAATTGCTATTCTGGAGTAGTGAACACCAATTCTTGCAGAACCATTTCCTGAAGTAATAAATACAATTTTTACCTCAGACACAATGTCTTACCTTTACTATCAAGAGGAACGGTATATTCTTCTATCCTGATGGCACCCTCTTTCTGAAAAGGGAGAAGAAATGAAACAGCTGCGGCTAAGCATCAGATTCTTTTTTTTCTAATAGTATTTTTTTTATTAAGAATTGTAATTACAATAATAAAAAACAACTATCAAACTAAAAAAAACCCTAAAAGGATGAAAAGACAAAGTCGAAGGTTCAGCTAAGAAAGAAAAGAAAAAAGAAAACGAGAAAGAGAAAAGAAAGAAAAAATAATAAAGAAAAAGAAAAGAACTTTATGAATATATAAAGAAGCAAACGGAGTTTGAACATTCTCCTTTAATTGTAATCTTTAGTTCCTTCTACTTCCCTTCCCGCTCCAAGTTTTACTGTGGCATGATTATGTAGCTATTATTATCAACTGATAAAAGATGAACAGTATTCGTGATCCAAGTCGGTGCAGTAAATATCTGCACAACTAGCAAATGTGGTCATCTGTCTGGAGCATTTTGCATAAAAGCTGCAGGATATTTGCCTCTCCTCGTCTCTAATCCAGGAAAACCCTATAAAACTGCTGTGTAAATTTGGTGATTTTGCGTTTTAGCAGGATTTGCGAAGCCTTTTGTCATTTGAAATTGCTATGTTTAGCTATGATTAAGAGTGGAATCAGCCAGGATTTCCTTGGCGTTTCTGATCCTCCTCCCTCTGATTTTGGCAACATGCAACACCCGATTCAAAAGGCAAGTTTAACCCTCAGCTTGGAGAATACTCAATCATGATGATGATGATGATGATGATGATGATAATGATAATGATGTTACCCATTCAGTCCTGCCCGTCTCTTGGCGATTCTGTGGGCCAGGTCTCTCCGCATTTCCCGATCTTGCCCTGCTCCTCTGAGCTGTTCTATGCTAGTGGTGGCGAACCTATAGCACGGGTGCCAGAGGTGGCACTCGGAGCCCTCTCTGTGGGCACACATGCCATTGCCTCTGCCTGCGCCCCCCTCCTCACCAGCAGCCCCTGGAGGAGAGTCACCCCGAGCGTTGCCCACACAGAGCAGCGCAGCTAAGGACATGGCAGCCAGGCAGCATAGACAAGACTCTGCCCTCATACCCCAATGCGCAAAGTTGATGCTGCGGGGCGTGGGCAGAGGGTGTGGCCGCCATGGTGCTGCTGGGCTGCCTGGGCGATCTGCGGCAGGCCGTGGAAGCAGTGAGTGGCCCTGCAGGCAGGCAGGGTGGGGCGGAGCGGGGCCGGGGGTGAAGCAGGGGCGGGGCATGGGGTGGAGCAGGGGTGGGGCCAGTTTTTGGGCACTCGGTCTCTAAAAGGTTCGCCATCACTGTTCTATGCTCTGGCTGGTGTCAGCTTTCATGGTGTCCAAACACCGTGTTTTTTGGCGCCGCTAAATCTTCCTAACATAATTGCTTTCTCCAGCATGACATGGCCGAAATAAATGAGACACAGTTTTGTGATTTTGGAAGGTTTTTTTTTTTAAAAAAAATCCTGCTTTAATACCATTTTGCATCTGGAGCGAAATTATGGAGCATTTGTGGGTTTGACACTGTTGGCTGTAACTGAAGCTTCTTACCTCGACCCGCAATTTCTTGGAAACCTTGTCCCCTATCCCCCATTCACCAAGAGCAACAATGGTGATGGGGATGTCACTCGCCCCCATGGGCACCAGAACGAAGGGTATAGGAATTGCAGAGTTCCCTGGCACCTCCACCTTCCGTTTCCGTGCTGGGCCAAGCGTTGCTGGGGAACAAATGCCTTCAGCTGGCTCCAAGTATACTAAGACCTAAGTCAAAAATATGAGAAACAAGATGTGTTCAAATATTAAACTGTATTAGATGTATTACAAGGTTTTGATTTTTTAAGACCTAAGTCAAAAAAAGTGAGAAACAAGATGTGTTCAAATATTAAACTGTATTAGATGTATTACAAGGTTTTGATTTTTTAAGACCTAAGTCAAAAAATTAATTTGCAATATTTTTTTCATCATTGTATGGATTTTCACGTCACTTACGCTGAGTGGATCAGACTGGTAGTTGTATAACACTGGACGAAGCTCTATCTGTTCAAACTTTTTCACAGAGTATGGCAGCCGGAGAGAAATGTGGAAGTCTTGGAAGACTGTAATTTTGAAAGGCTCTGAAACACAAATCCCTAAAAACACAGGAAGAACTCAGCATTAGCAAAGAGAAGCCGCTGTGCAACAATGGAACTCCATTGCTAAACAAAAAAGAAACAAGCAAGGCACGGAGCAAAGGAAACATAAGAATTATGGTACGGGAAGTTTAAATATTGAACTGAAAAGCCATCGTTTGACTGGGAACACCCTGAAACAGGTAGAAACAGAGAAAAAAATTCAGAAGGTCCTGAGGATGGATTGGGCTACCAGTTCATCTTAATCCAGCACAGGTAGCTCTCGAGTTATGACCGTAATGGAGCCTGCCCATTGCAGTGGTAAGTCATAATAGTTGTACACAGTGGTGGGATTCAGCCGGTTCGGTAGAACCGGTAGCTAATTTTTTGTTGCCCAGGCCCAGAATGGACTTCCGGAAATGGCATCCACACAGAGAAACGGTTGTTCACATATTTGAATCCCACCATTGGTTGTACAACCTGACTGACCTGATTTAAAAATATTTTTTGAGGCAGCTGTTACGCAAACGCATCAGTTGTAAAACAAACTGCATGATTGTTAAGTGGACCTATTTGTTTGTTATGGCCTGGTTTTGCCGGAAACCAGAAGTAACTGACAGTTTACAGTCAAATTGTTGTAAAATGCAGGCCTGTGAGAGTGGGATGCCGTCAACAGCCCTAAATGTGTCTGTGTTGCCAAGATCCTGAAGTGTGGTTACACGACAGTGTGGGTGAGTGGGTGGGTGTGCAGAACTTCGGATCCCGGTCTCCTTTTCTCAGGTAGGTCATAACTTCAAACAGTTGCAAAGCAAGTGGTCATAAGTCAAGGACTATCTGCATTTGATTTACTTTAAACCACCAGTCCCCAACATTTATGGCTCCAGGGATCGGCTTCAGAAGAAAAAAATGTATTCCGTGGACATGCCGGGGGGAGGCGGGGTGTGTGGGATTTCATAGATGTGACCTAGGTCCTGTGCATACGCAGATGAAACTTCACTCGCTGGTCTGTTGCTTGTGTGGCCCGGTTTCCCAACAAACCACGGAGTAGTACTGGTCTGCCCCCTGGGGGTTGGGGACCCCTGCCCTAAACCACAGAAACTTCCCCTCTCAGCTCAAGGGCCACTGTGATGTTGTGGGGAAAGAACTGAACTAGGATGGTGTCATTCCTCTTGGGCAAACCAGACAGTCAGTTAGGGCAGATCCTTAAATTATGTTAAACAGAATAACAGAGTTGGAAGGGACCTTGGAGGTCTTCCAGTCCAACCCCCTGCTCAAGCAGGAAATCCTATACATTTCAGACATTTCATTATGGTTGTAAGTCGAGGGCAACCTGGACAGGAGAGATGGAGCCCAATACATCTGGGGAGACAGACACAGATCGAAGCAACCTTTTCTAGCCACAAGTGGGTGCTGCAACACTGGAGAAGAAGAGATTGGACAACCGTTTGTCTGAAATGATATAGGGCAGTGATGGCGAACCTTTTAGAGACTGAGTGCCCAAACTGCAACCCAAAACCCACTTATGCATCGTTGGGTGCCGGGTGGGCGTGGCCCATTGGGTGGACGTGGCTGCGGTGGTAACCACAGACTGGATGGGACTAAAAAGTTCAATCAATCAATTCCAACTTTGCAAGATCTTTTTTTTTCCCCGCAAGAAGTTGAAATTGACTGATTGAACCTTTTCTTTTTTTTGAACATGGCGGCGGAGGCCTAAAGCGAAAAGGTTTTATAAAACCCAGCTGAAGGTCTAGGACTGGGGCGACGGCCCGCGTGCCCACAGAGAGGGCTCTGAGTGCCGCCTCTGGCACCCGTGCCATAGGTTCGCCACCACTGATATAGGGTTTCCAGCTTGAGCAGGCCGTTGAACTAGAAGACCTCCAAGGTCCCTTCCATTATTCTGTTATTCTGCCTCCAGAGCTATTGGATTGCAGTTCCCATTAATCTTAGCTAGCTTGGTCAAAGTCTCGCGAATTAAGAGATTAGAACAGGGATCTCCAGACTTGGCAACTTTACGACTAGTGAATTTCAACTTCTAGAACAGTGGTTCTCAACCTTTTTAATGCCGCGACCCCAACCGGTCGTAAGTCGAGGACTAAACCGGTCGTAAGTCGAGGACTAAACAGGTCATAAGTCGAGGACTAAACCGGTCGTAAGTCGAGGACTACCCAACCGGTCGTAAGTCGAGGACTTTCCCTGCCCGGGAGCGCCGCGCATGCGTGGTTCCGCCCCCTGCGCCGGCCGAGGCGTAGCTGGCAAGTGGCAGAGACGGAGCAGGCCGACCACCAGCTGGCCCAGCCCAAGGGAGGTAAGGCACCCTCCGGAAAAGGGGAAAAAAAATGGTGGACCAAAAAAATGGCGGGCAAAAAAAATGGCAGACAGCCTTGCTTGGCGACCCCCGTTAAATGGTCGATCGACCCCAAATGGGGTCCCGACCCACAGGTTGAGAACCACTGTTCTAGAATTCCTGGCTGGCTGAGGAATTCTGGGAGTTGAAGTCCACAACTCTTAAAAGTTGCTAGGTTTGGAGATCCCTGAGCGACATGTTTGAGAGGCAAAGTTTATCGGTGTCTGGTTCCTGAACAGGCAGAAATCATCAATGTTTACCTTTCTCAGAAGACATGCTAACCGCTTGTATTTCCCACGTGGTGATGGAATCGGGAAGATGAAAGTGTTCTCTGAAAAAGATCAAGAAGCAGCTTTCTTCATCTTTCTGTATCACAGACATTTCCACCAAACTCTTCAAAATATTTAATGCAGCCACTGGTCATCGTTAAGACTGTTCACCCTTGCATTATTAATCCCTCATCCCAGACCCCCGAGACCCCTTCAGAGGTAGTCCACGTCTTACGACCACAATCGAGGTCAAAATTTCTGTTGCTAAGCAAGACGGTTGTTAAGTGAGTTTTCCCCCCATTTTATGACCTTTCTTGCCACCGTTGTTAAGTGAATCACAGCAGCTGTTAAGTTAGTAACGCCGTTGTTAAGCGAATGTGGCTTCCCCAGGAACTCTGCTAGTCAGAAGGTCGCAAGAGCTGATCACGTGACCCGGGGACACGGCACCTGTCATAAATATGAGTCAGTTGCTAAGTGTCTGAATTTTAATCACAAGAGCATGGGGATGCCGCCACGGTTGTAAGTGTCAAAAGCATCCATAAGTCACTTTTTTCAGGGCCGATGTAACTTTGAATGGTCATTAAATGAACTGTTGTATGTCCAGGACTACTGTCAAATGTTTGTCTGAAATGGTATAGGGCAGACATGTCAAACACAAGGCCCGGGGGCCGGATGCGGCCCGCGAAGTGGTTTCATGTGGCCCGCGAAGCCATCCTGGAAACAGTGAGGGAACGGCCGCCTCTGCCTTGGCCCTGGCCCAGGCCGGCCGGTAGTCCATGTACAATTTTGTGGTGGCCATCTATGCTGAAACGCATTCAGTCTTAGCTCCATAAGCCCCCCCCCCCGGCATGGCCTGAGAGGAACAGTGAGGCTCCTCCAGTGGACCATGCCTTGGCACTTGCCCCGGTCCCACCTCCTTCTGCCAGAGACCCTCAGATCTATCCCACTCCTTCCCAGGCCCCCATAGGCACCCTTGATGTGAATGATGTAGAGCTGGCCACGCCCACCCAGTAGGCCACACCCACTCCATCCATGGCCACCCAGTAGGCCGCACCCAACCTGGCCACACCCACCCGCCCCCTGAGAGCAACCGCAATGCTGATGCGGCCCTCAATGAAATTGAGTTTGACACCCCTGGTATAGGGTTTCCTGCCTGAGCAGGGGGTTGGACTAGATGACCTCCAAGGTCCCTTCCAACTTTATTATTATTATTATTATTACTATTATTACTATATTATTATTATTATTATTATTATTATTATTATTATTATTATTATTATTATTATTATTATTATTATTATTATTATTATTATTATGGCTCAGAGCCTAGTTTCAGGTTCCCTGGAGCCCCAATATCTGACACGGATGAAGCGCTCATCCTATCGCAAGAAAGGAAACGTGACTTGTAAATGAATTTCTGTTCTACTCACGTGAGGGTTTGATCCACAGTGAAGGTTTGCCAGAGCCAGCTCTCAGGGAAAAATCTTCGCAATATGATAACCTCATCATCAAGAAATTCTTCTTCATCTTCATCTTGGACTATACGTAGAAAGAGAAAGTCACTGGCTAAAGATTACAGGTTTCCTCTTTTCCGAAAAACCTGAAAACAGGGTTCTCCAATCTCGGCAGCTTTACGGCTTGTGGACTTCAACTCCCAGAATTCCTTAGCCAGCCGTGGAATTCTGGGAGTTGAAGTCCACAAGTCTCCAAGTTGCCAAGGTTCGAGACCCCTGCCTTAGAGCAGAGGCCCGCAACCTTTTGGGCACCAGGGGAGAAAGGTTCCGGGGAGAAAGGTTTTTCCGCGGACCGGAGAGCGCATGCTTTTGTGTGCTGCCTGCATCTCACAGATGGGGCTTTGCTTGTTTGTGCGGACCGGTTGCTGGCAGGACGCGGCCCGGCACCAGTCCATGGACCGGGGTTGGGGACCCCTGCCTTAGAGGAATGGTTTTCAGGCCTCTAACTTCAGATGTTTTAACAATTGTGTTCTCCCTGGAATTTCACTGTTTTATCACTACTTTAATATTGTGGGTTTTTATGCTACATGTATTGTTAAGATTATTCTTAATGATCTACAGAGGGACGATCGAGAGCATCCTGTCATACAGCATCACAGTCTGGTTTAGAAGCATCACTGCTTCAGACAGGAAGGCGGTGCAGAGAATGGTGAGGATGGCAGAAAAGACCATTGGCTGTTCCCTCCCTCCCATCCAGGACATGGCACATGTCCTGACAGTTAGAACAATTAACCAGTGGAACAATCTGCCTCCAGAAGTGGTGAATGCGCCAACACTGGAGGTTTTTAAGAAGAGACTGGACAGCCATTTGTCTGTAATAGTATAGGGTTTCCTGCCTGAGCAGGGGGTTGGACAGATAACCTCCAAGGTCCCTTCCAACTTTATTATTATTACTATTACTATTATTGTTGTTGTTGTTATTATTACTATTATTATTATTATTATTATTATTATTATTATTATTATTATTATTATTACTACTATTATTAATTTGGCAAGGTTCTGCCTATGGGTCAGGAACAATAAATAAATCTGCTTTTAAGAATAACGTTTCTTTCTTGGTTTTTGGAATCTGAAAATAGAATAGAATAGAATAGAATAGAATAGAATAGAATAGAATAGAATAGAATAGAATAGAATAGAATAGAATAGAAGGGACCTTGGAGATCTTCTAGTCCAACCCCCTACTCAGGCAGGAAACCCAATACCATTTCAGACAAATGGTGGTCCAATCTCTTCTTAAAAACTTCCAGTGTTGGAGCATTTACAACTTCTGGAGGCAGGTTGTTCCGCTGATTAACTGTTCTAACTGTCAGGAAATTTCTCCTTAATTCTAGGTTGCTTCTCTCCTTGATTAGTTGCTTCTTGTTCTGCCCTCAGGTGCTTTGGAGAACAGGTTGTCTCCCTCTTCTTTGTGGCAATCCCTGAGATATTGGAACGCTGCTACCATGTCACCCCTAGACCTTATTTTCATTAAACTTTAAAAGATACTATGGCTGCCGTGAGGAAGAACACTTAAGCTGGAACTCTTTGTTATAAAACCTGTTTTGGGGGCCGACAGGAATTGATGTTCAAACATCAGGATTTCCTTTCCTCATCTAACCTTTCTCTTTTCCTATTCAATTGGCTCAGGGTACCATACTCACCCCTTGCAAGACCATGGGACCCCCAGGACTGGCGACGTAATTTGGTAGCATAACGGCAGCAGTCAAGGAAGACTTCACGGCACTGGATATTCTTAATCCTTTTGGCACGTTCATCGCATGTCAGGGCTTTGCGAAGCAACTCCATGCCTCCCTTGCAGCATTTAATTTGATCAGGTGTACGGTATTTGGCAACTGCAGAAGAGAAGGGGGGGAAGAAGAAGATAAAATAATAGTGGATATAAAATGCAGGAACAAAATAAATAAAGGTAAAGATAACATTCCCGTCTTAGAATTCCGATTAGTCTCTAGCCCAGCAGTTTCCAATTTTTTTCTTTCTGATAAATCAGGCCAGCGTTTCTTAACCTTTGCAACTTTAGGATGGGTAGACGTTAACTCCCAGAATTCTAGGCTGGCTGGGGAATTCTGGGAGTTGAAGTCCACCCATCTTAAAGTGGCAAAGGATGACAAACACACTGTATCAGATCATTACGCAGCTTTTGAGGAGGACTACATAGCCCAAAGGTTGGCAACACAAAGCTTGCCAATATTTAGACACGCACCTGTCTTGTATAGATGGTATCTTCAGGATACCAAAATCATTCATACATTCATATATTCAGTCAATCAATTATATGTATGTACTGAAATAATAATAATAATAATAATAATAATAATAATGATGATGATGATGATGATGATAATGATAATGATGATAATGATAACGATAACAATAATAATAATAATAATAATAATAATAATAATAATAATAATAATAATAATAATAATAATAATAATATTATTAAGTTGGAAGGGACCTTGGAGGTCATCTAGTCTAACTCCCTGCTCAGGTAGGAAACCCTATACCATTTCAGACAAATGGCTGTCCAGTCTCTTCTTAAAAACTTCCAGTATTGGAGCATTTACCGCTTCTGGAGGCAGGTTGTTCCACTGGTTAATTGTTCTACCTATCAGGAAGTTTCTCCTTAGTTCTAGGTTGCTTCTCTCCTTGATTAGTTTCCATCCGTTGCTTCTTGTCCTGCCTTCAGGCACTTTGGAGAATAGCTTGACTCCCTCTTCTTTGTGGCAGCCCCTGAGATATTGGAACACTCCTATCATGACGCCCCTCGTCCTTCTCTTCATTAGACTAGAGTCTAGACCAGTGGTGGTAAACCTATGGCACGCGTGCCAGAGACGGCACTCAGAGCTCTCTCTGTGGGCACACAGGCCATGCCCTGGAGATGGCAACCGTCCCTCTTCAACCAGCCGCCCACTAACTCGCCGAGGTCCCACATGGCCGGATGCATCCCAGCACCCATGCGCTCGCTGGCCTGTGTGCAGGGGTCGATGGTGTCAGGCAGCAGCCGCCCCTGCCACACCTTGCTTTGTGACAATGGCACCTCCACCCTGCCTCGCCTCACCCCACAGGATGAGCCTTCTGCCCACCACCCCACAGAACCCCTGGATCTCCCCCAACCTTGCCCAGCCCCCACAGGCGTCCCTCCCCATGAGCAACATCAAGATGATCACGCCCACCTTGGCCACTCCCACCCAGTCTGCTATGACCACCACAGCCACGCCCACCCAGTGGGCCATGCCCACCTGGCACCCGGCGATAAATAAATGGGTTTTGGGTTGCAGTTTGGGCACTCGGTCTCTAAAAGGTTTGCCATCACTGGTCTAGACATACCTAATTCCAGCCACCGTTCCTTATATGTTTTAGCCTCCAGTCCCCTGATCATCTTTGTTGCTCTTCTCTGTACTCTTTCTAGAGTCTCAACATCTTTTTTACATCTTGGTGACCAAAACTGGATGCAGTATTCCAAGTGTGGCCTTAACACTTCACGTGATCTTGATTCTATCCCTCTGTTAATGCAGCCTAGCACTGTGTTGGTTTTTTTGGCAGCTGCAGCGCATGGCTCGCTCATATTTAAGTGATTGTCCACTAGGACTAAATCAACAAAGTGGCCAACATTCTGCAAGATGACCAAATGTCATGAGATTTCAATAGTCAAGCAAGTTGAAGGCCCACGAGATTTAGAATACACAAAATTCAGGAGATTTGAAACGGAAACCCTGCAGCTTAGGAACATTTCTGAAGCCATGAAGGAAAAGTCCACTCTGATAATAATAATAATAATAATAATAATAATAATAATAATAATAATAATAATAATAATAATAATAATAATAATAATAATAATAATAATAATAATAAATAATAATAATAATGGTGAAGTTGGAAGGGACCTTGGAGGTCATCTAGTCCAACCCCCTGCTCAGGCAGGAAACCCTATACCAGTGGTTCTCAACCTTTTTAATGCCGCGACCCCAACCGGTCGTAAGTCGAGGACTAAACCGGTCGTAAGTCGAGGACTTAAACCGGTCGTAAGTCGAGGACTAAACCGGTCGTAAGTCGAGGACTAAACCGATCGTAAGTCGAGGACTAAACCGGCCATAAGTCGAGGACTACCCAACCGGTCGTAAGTCGAGGACTTTCCCTGCCCGGGAGCGCTGCGCATGCGTGGTTCCGCCCCCTGCACCGGCCGAGGCGTAGCTGGCAAGCGGCAGAGACGGAGCAGGCCGACCACCAGCTGGCCCAGCCCAAGGGAGGTAAGGTACCCGCCGGAAAAGGGGGGGAAAAAATGGCGGACAAAAAAAATGGACAAAAAAAATGACGGACAGCCTTGCTTGGCAATCCCCATGAAATGGTCAATCGACCCCAAATGGGGTCCCGACCCACAGGTTGAGAACCACTGCCCTATACCATTTCGGACAAATGGCTGTCCAGTCTCTTCTTAAAAACTTCCAGTGTTGGAGCATTCACCACTTCTGGAGGCAGGTTGTTCCACTGGTTAATTATTCTAACTGTCAGGAAGTTTCTCCTTAGTTCTAGGTTGCTTCTCTCCTTGACTAGTTTCCATCCATTGCTTCTTGTCCTGCCTTCAGGCGCTTTGGAGAATAGCTTGACTCCCTCTTCTTTGTGGCAGCCCCTGAGATATTGGAACACTGCTATCATGTCCCCCCTCGTCCTTCTCTTCGTTAAACTTTGTCTCTTAGCTATTATTAAAAACAGGTAGTCCTCAACTTACACCCGTTCATTTAGTGACCATTCAAAGTTAAAATGTCACTGAAAAAAGTGACTTATGATTGTTTTTCACACTTACAACTGTTGGGGGGGCATCCCCACGGTCACACGATCAGAATTTGGACAGTTGACAACTGGCAGGTATTGAGGACAGTTGCGCTGTCCCAGGGTCATGTGACCCACTATTTGTAATCTTCCCTGCCAGCTTATGACAAGCAAAATCAATGGGGGGGATTTACTTAACGACCAAATGGTTCATTTAACAATTGCGGTGAATTGTTTAACAACTATGGGGGGGGGAAGGTTGTAAAACGGGGCAAAACTCACTTAATAATTCCCTTGCTTAGCAGTGGAAATTTTGGGCTCAGTTGTGGTCATAAGTCAAGGACTATATCTGTAGCTCCTTCCTTACTGCTGATTTAAAAAAAATATCATGCAACTGTTTTGATGTTGTTTTCTTAATACCTTTGCAGTATTTTGTGTGTGTGTGGTGAGGGGAAGCGACACAAAACAGATGACTGGAAAATAAATTACTGTGGTCTTAATGACAGTAATTGAGACTGGCAACTTCAGTCATAAAGTGCGATATCATATCAATAAAGGAGAATATTTGTAGCTCAGGGATGACATGATGGGTCCTTGGTGTTCTCTGAGCTTGCTTATTTTCTTGCAGACGTTTCATTACCCAAACTAGGTAACATCATCAGTGCTAGTAAGGAGTGGAATTAGCTCTCAGTTTATATAAATTGACAGAAATCTCCATTTCTTACTAGCACTGATGATGTTACTAGTTTGAGTAATTAAATGTCTGCATGCAATATCATATGTTGCACCGACATACGCCAGCCTTTGCAGCCGTTCCAGGTGCTGTTGTTAGGCACAATGTCATCCGATCGCCATTTGTGACTTCCTACTAGCTTCCTCATTGACTTTGCTTGTTGAAAGCTGGAATGAAGATTGCAAATTCCGATCATGTGACTGTAGGACGTTGCGACTGTCACAATTGCAAATCAGTTGCCAAACACCCAAATCTCGGTCATATGACCAGGGGGAATGCTGCGACAGCCATAACAACGAGGACCGGTCATACGTCTCCTCATTTATAAGGTGACCAACCGTCCTCCTTTAGGGAGGACAGTCCTCCTTTTGTAAGTTCTGTCCTCCCTCAAAAAGTGTCCTCCTACATATCCTCCTTTTCGATATTTGAAGACTAATCTGCAGGTCTTTTTTCCCCTCATAGAACGCTCAGAAAGGCGTTCCGGCACCTTTTTTTGATGGTTTTTTTTCAACTTTTGCATGAGTTGTGCTACTCCCCCTATTGGCTTTCGAAAGCCAATAGGAATTGCTGCTGAGCGCGCCAAAATACCCGGCCGGCAAACTTTGCACATGCAAGTTGTCTGCAGCGAAGGTGAATTGGCAGGAACTTTGCACCCCTCCCTGCTACCCAACTACACCATCTCCTAGTTAGTTCCAAAGATACCTGGAGGAGACTGGAGCGGTAAGTTTCTCTTGATCTTCAGCTCTGCTAGGGCAATAATGGCTGTGGGTGCAAGAGACAGGGGCAGCGGGGGTGCTGCGGGCAGGAGTGTGAGGGGTGGCAGTGGCCAGCTGCCCCCTGTGCTGTGGGAGCTGCGGGGCCCTCTCTACATGGGACTGTGCAGGGTGGGCGGTGGTGCTGGCAGGGCAGCTGCAGGCGGGGTGTGTCAACAGCGGGCTGCTCCCCGGGGCCGGAGCCAACACGGCTGGTGCTTTGGAAGCCGCGGGGCCTGCTCTACACGGCGGGGCAGCAGTGCTGCTGTGGCGGCTGCGGGCGGGGGCGTGGCGGGCGGTTGACCTTCCATGGGCCGGGCCAGCTTTTACGATATTTTTTTCTTCAATTTATTTGTGTCCTCCTTTTCATTGTAAAAAAGTTGGTCACCTTATCATTTAGCACCATTGTAATTTTGAACATTCTTTGAATGAATGGATGTTAAATGAAGACTACCTCTAGGCATTAAATACGAGCCTTGGTGGAGCAGTGGCTAAAGTGCAGTATTGCAAGCAAACTTCTGCCCACTGCCTGAAGTTCGATCCTAATGGGGCTCAAGGTTGACTCAGCCTTCCATCCTTCTGAGATCAGTAAAATGAAGACCCAGATTGTTGGGGGGCAATATGCAAATAATGCTTCTATATTGTAAACCACCCACAGAATGTTGTAAAGTGCTATAGGACGGTATATAAGCCTAAATGCTATTGCTATTCTGCCTCTGGTTTTCCCAGTTGCAATGTATGGCTGTGAAAGTTGGACCATAAGAAAGGCTGAGCGCAAAAGAATTGAGGCATTTGAACTATGGTGCTGGAGAAGACTCCTGCGAGTCCCCTGGACTGCAAGGCGATCAAACCAGTCAGTCCTGGAGGAGATCAACCCCGACTGCTCTTGAGAAGGCCAGATCCTGAAGTTGAAACGCAAGTACTTTGGCCACCTAATGAGAAGGAAGGACTCACTGGAGAAGAGCCTGATGCTGAGAAAGATTGAGGGCAAGAGAAGAATGGGACGACGGAGAATGAGGTGGCTGGATGGAGTCACTGAAGCAGTAGGCGTGAGCTTAAATGGACTCCAGAAGATGGTAGAGGACAGGAAGGACTGGAGGAACGTTGTCCATGTGGTTGCGATGGGTCGGACACGACTTTGCAACTAACAATAACAACAATTCTGCCTCTCCCCAGTAAATTTCTTTGTTTAAATTGGAGCAACTGTGTTCCTAGAATCACAATGGAGAACCTTGTTTCATCTTACCTTTCTTCTGCATCTCAAGTTGAAATGACAGGGACCGCTTTTTCCGGGAAACGTTTTCTTCGCATCCGTGCGCTATGGGATCGAAAAGGAGAAGATGAACAGAAACTCAAAACCATAGAACAAAATCCCACCAACAGTGTTAAAAGGAACGATTCCTGATGGAAAAGGAGAGGGGCGGTTTCTAAGGAACAAAAGAACAAAATAAATATTTGTCAAATAGTGAAGCAAGTGAATTAGCGCCAACGAATGCGGCGACGACGCATTCGAACGTCTGCCCTATCAACATTCGATGGTACTTTCCTGCTGTTATTAACTCTCTTATTGAAAGTTGACAGGGCAGACGTCCGAATGTGTAATCGCCGCCACGGGGGCGTGGGATCAGCCCGAGGTTATCTAGAGTCACCAAAGCAGG
>NW_015389147.1:67351-69022 GCF_001527695.2 Protobothrops mucrosquamatus | reverse complement strand
AATAATAAAATAAAATAAAATAAAATAATAAAATAAAATAAAATAAAATAAAATAAAATAAAATAAAATAAAATAAAATAAAATAAAATAATAAAATAAAATATCTTCTCGCCTTACTCTCAGGTGCTCAAACATGCCCAACCCTTTCGCAACCATCACAACCATATTACACAAGGAGTCGAAGAAAGGACTTGTGTTCCCAAATACCCAAGGAGAGCGGCTGAAGCAGAAGGGACCATACCTTGCCTTGTGTGAGCCGATTCTTCCCGTTGAGGGCGTAAACGGCAGCATCCGTGGCAGAGAGAGAGACAAAGGATTTGGCATCCGTGTTTATGGTGAGTGGCAGGCGTGCCTGAGGCTGCAGGCGGTCTATGTTTGCCGAGGAGCGAATCTCCAGCTGAAGATTGGAAAGACAGAATAAGAGAGAAGTAGGACACCCAACCCCAACCTCTTCCTGGATCTCTAGACGGGAAAGGTGACAACTTCATAAATTACCTAGGAATTCCAGAAGTGTTTTCAGAAATATTTAGAAAGTAATGGGTTGGAGGATGTCTGCTTGGCCTGAAGTTGGCCTAAATATAGGTAGTCCTTGACTTATGTCCACCATTGAGCCCACAATTGACATTGCTAAGCAGCAGCATTTGTTAAGTGTGTTTTGCCTCATTTTACGACCTTTCTTGCCACAGCTGTTAAGTGAATCACTGAAGCTGTTAAGCTAGTAACATGGTTGTTAAGTGAATCTGGCTTCCCCCTTTGACTTTGCTCGTCAAAAGGTCGTAAAAGGTGATCACATGACCCCGAGACACTGCGACTGTCATAAATACAGTTGCCAAGTGTGCAAATTTTGATCACAGGACCGTGGGGATACTGAAATGGTCATAAGTATGAAAAACGGACATAAGCCACTTTTTTCAGTGCTGTTGCAACTTCAAAAGGTCACTAACGAATGGTTGTAAGTTGAGGACTACCAGTATTGTCCTTCGCAAACTGTCAGAAAAATCTTATTTATTTATATGGAGAAAATCGACCTGGGGTGGTCTCAGGAGTGGACACCGACTGTAGAGTGAGGTGAAATAAAATAGAAATGACACGAAAATGAAACCGACGTGAAATGAAATGCAGTAAAATAAAAAAAGAAATGCCGTCAAACAAGATACAACAAAGCAAGTGAAATGAAGCAAAGTAAAATAAGTGAATGAAATTAAAATAAAAGAGCATCGGGCAGCAGTTACCTAATTTTTCATGATTTTCCATAGTTTCAAACACTGCCTCGGCCCCATGAAGGTCTCGTTTATTATTGTATGGTTATAGTCCTAAAACAATTTTGTCTGCTTTTTGTATTTTTGTTTTGATGATCTTACACTTATGGTGACTATTTTAGGTAGTAACACAGTGTCTATGAACATATTTAGGTTGTGTAAATATCCTGAACCGTCTAACTCAGGGGTCCCCAACCTTGGCAACTTTAAGACGTGTGGACTTCAACTCCCAGAATTCCTCAGCTGGCTGAGGAATTCTGGGAGTTGAAGTCCACACGTCTTAAAGTTGCCAAGGTTGGGACCCCTGGTCTAATTGGCTGAGACCTGCTTAACACAATGATTAGAAGTATCTACGGTATAAATCCAAGCCCTGTTTAAATGAACAAGTCTCAATTAATGGGACTAAAACATA